>NC_066343.1:14313992-14613992 GCF_022539315.1 Serinus canaria
CATTCAGCTGTGAGGCACAGTGCAATGCCTCAGTGCTTGCCCTGAAAATAAAAGGCTGCAAGGAAAAGGCCAGATGGCAGCTCAGTTGAAGCTTTCTGTCCTAGCATACTGAGCTGTTTGAAGGCAAACCACTGTTCATTTTTAGTGAGGACTCTGGGCCACTGAGAGGAAGTTCTTTTCCACGTAACTGAGAAGAGAAGCGAGAATTGCCGGTATGTCTGACAGAGTTTGTAGCGTGCAAGGGGAAAGTGAAGGCCAGGCCTGGTTTTTGGCTGTGGCTGGATATTTTAAGCTATTGGGGATCTGCGAGAATGAAAGACTATGCTGGAACTTGATGAAACTAATGATTGTTGATCATCTGGCTGAATCTATGACATAAACCAGGACTGAGATTTCCCCACTTTCACCCAAGTTTTTTCACCTTTTCATTGAGCAGCCTCTTTTGAGAATACTGTGAAATGCCTAGCCTTGAAAGCTTGAAGTACCTCAGTTCACCCACTAAGAAACTTGGAAAATTCCTAAAGTCAATTTCAGAGTTGTTCTGAGCAGAGCTGGTGTTTCAGTACCTGAAATTACCATTGCGACCATTTGCAAGAATCACCAGTTTATTATGCAAACATGTGAAATACAGTAGCAGCTTCATCTTATTCTCATTGCAGTCATTGGAATTTTTGCTATTTACTGAAATAGGAAACAGATCAAACACAAGAAGCTTAATAGTCCAAGCTCACTTGCCATTGTCCAAATAGAACTTAATTAATTCAAGGTACCATTGTAACACACAGAATGGCTCTGTGCAGGAGTAGGGAAGTCTCCTTCACGGAAGCAGAAAACCTTTCTACCACATGAACTCTTGGAGTAATCCATCATGCCATGGCTGGTCATAGAGCTACGTGATAGGTCTCTGTGCCCATGGCACTCTCAGGGTTCAAGGCCCCACATAACTCCCCATCTTACAGATACACAAGTAAATCCCACCAAAAATGCTGTTCTCCAGACAGCTACTGAAATCAGTAACTCTATCCAGCTATGGGTTTCCAGCATCACACTGGGAGATTCTGTCCACAGATATCTTTGGTTTCAATTAATCCAAAAGAAAGTTGCATTTTTGTAGTCTTTAGCTCTAGTAAGGTATTATATGTAACACGGCAAGAATAAATTTCTTTAGACAATGATAAATAACAGAGGGAACAATTGCACATTTTCCTGCTATCTTCTATCCAAAAAAATGCTAGCCAAATACCTCATCAAGTCTTACTGTGAAGACAGACTGCCAGAGTGGTAGACAAATTTTGAAACTTTACTTGACACTTGAACCATGTATCTTGGTGAATTTGTATGCAGATCCTTTATTCCAGCAAAACTTTTTTCCACTGTTTGCCCACGTTGCTGGACTGAATCTAGTACAAAAGCAGTGAATATAGGAACATATTCCTTTTAATCTGAATGGTGATTAAAATGCAAATTAAAAAAAACATTTATAAGAACAGGAAAATTTTTTGTGTAGGTAGCAAATCATAAAAAGATGCATGTTTACAGGAATTACGGACAAAAGTCCATAGTTCAGTAAAATGCAAATTTAAAGTTAAATCACATAGCATCTTGAATGGTGGCATGAGAAAGAACAAGAGGAAATAAGAAAAAGAATAACAAAGGAAGTCAGAAATAAGGCACAATCTGTCATCTTTTTCGGCTTACTACTACAGGACCTTAGAAGTACTTTATAGTGTCTTTAAAGTCATGTAAGTATAAAACTATGCCAAGAACAATTGCAGAAAATTGTGGAAAACTTCTGTCTGAACATAAAATTGAGTTTGCTTCCATGGTGATTAAATCTGCATGCAATGCATAAGACAAGCGTATGTTTTGTATACTCAAAAACCAATTAAAATGTATTTTCAAATTGAAGCGACAACTTTTTATTTGTTTTGAATTACTCAGCTAAATAGGGTGTACATTAAAATACTGTGGACATATTGTTCATGGTATAGTTGACAACTGCAACAGAGAGAAGCATTTTGTGTGCTTAAAACAGTAAAGTATTTTAGAGTTCTTTTGTTACTAAGTTCAAAGCTTAGAACATGCAAAAAAATGCTAGCTAAGGATTTAAAATTAATTAATTATTTGCTGTAAGTAGACCAAATTACATGGGACTTTCAAAAGGAAAATTATTCTATTCTACATGCCAGTTCGGAAGTATAATAACCCTTAAGCAAAATATGGAAGTGGGATACAACATAAAATGTGAAGAAACACTGTTGATGGTAAAAGGTTTCACACAAATATAGGAAATAAACTGCTATTTTTATATAAGCGTAGTATTCAGGCTTTTCCTTGAAAAATTTAAACGACGATCATGACAGTAAAATTCTGAGCAAACATAAGCCTTATAACTTAAGCAAAGGGTAGCTCAAGCATGACTTATATTTTAAGTAATAAATGTGACTTGGGCAGTGTTTATCACACTCCATTAAAAAGCTTACTTAGTGTTAAGAATGGATGTAGAGGTTTAGATAAGCCCTTGCCTTTTGACCAGGCCTCTGGCAGTGGGCAGTAGCTTTATTGAGGTGGCTAGCATCCCAAAGCCCACTTTAATTCACAAGTTCTTTAATAATGGCTGATTCAGTCTATTATAAACTGAATTATTTATTGAATAGACAGAAAAACTAACAGGCATAAGATTTAAACTAATACTACACAGGAATAAGGACAAAAAGAGAAACAACTAGTAGACACATAGAACACAAAGTTAAAGATGCCTATTAATGTTACAGCTAGCCAAGAAATACTATAAAAATATAACTTAGGATTCAATGTATCTTATCATCCAATTGCTGGTGGGGCTCATGGTGAGATCCTTTCCCTCAGTCCCAGGGGAAGTAACCACGGATTTGCATCCAAATCTGGGAAGAAACCAGAAATCAGTCCCACACTTCCAGGGTGTCTGTGCAGAAGTCTTCTGCTTCTGTGATAACTCATGTGTGTTTTACAGTTTGTAAAACAGTGTCTCTCAGTCAAGAATATTTCCTTTATCTCATCCCACATCTGCTCTTCGGACTAAGATGTTGATTCTTAGCTGAGGTCTGAGCCCTTTTGCTGCCAGAGATACAGAGATGGTGCCTTGCTGAGCCTTTCAGCCCGGGTTGTCTCCTAATTCACCAAGTATCTGTGGTAGGAGGGAGGGGTACAACGACCTGCTACATTCCACCCTGTGACATATTGGCGCTGGTTTTACCTCATGGAGTGAGTGCAGGTATCTCTTGCCTCCATTTTTTAAAGGCATTGACTTTCTTATTTGTGGACTATCACTGAGCATTTTGATACACGTTGTTTTCGCATGCTGTATTATTTCTTAAAAACGCAGTGAACATGGTTTTGATATTGATAAGAATCACCTGTTGTTGCTTCCGCTTGTGTAGCAGCTATATGTATATATTTGGAAAGAGAAAAAGAAAAGCTAGTGACAAATATTATAAAATATGGCACTGCGTTTAGAGTGTTTATGGTATTTGGGGACAATCCAATTTTTAGTCCATGCAGGCTAAATTGTTTCCCCACTCCTTGAGTCCTGAAATCAATGGATGATGAGATGTAAAACAGGAATGAAAAAGAATTTGTTAGGGTAATTTTTTAGTTGTAGCTACTGAAGGAGTTCAATGGATGGTTAGTGATTCTTGCATTTCCTTTTGTAGTCCTTGTTTCAGCTTTGTCTAATGCAGTAAGTGTTAGACAATTCTTTAATAATCTAAGCAAATACACATATTATATACAATAGTTTTATTTTCTCAGGGGAATCAAGGATCTAATGAAATTAAATTGCTGTACTTATTTATGTTTTGTCCTGAAGAGGTAGGAAGAGGTAAACAAAACTGTTTCCACAATGATAAGAAAATCCAAGACATATCTAGAGTGAAATTTTTCTTACCCACTGTGGCAATCAGAGTGAACACAAAAGCATTTTAAAGTAATACTTGTATAAATTACAAAGCATATACAAATACTAATTAAAACAACTGAAATTATTCAATTGTATTGTATTTCAATAGTATCAAATAAGGCTTTAATGCTACACGAATCAAGTTAAATTTATTCTCTTGAGATCTTCAGAGAACATGGTTATCACCAGATTTACACAATTATTCAATCCAATTTTGTAAATTTGAGATTTAATTAATGTATCAAATATAAATGTTAGGATGTGGTAATTGCACCAACTAATTTCTTCATGGTCATATTCAAACTGGAAACTCATGAGATCATTCCATTGAATATATGTCTTGATTCTTTTGCCTTTAATGAAAGATTCTGGTGTTCTTTTTGTTTCTTTTAGATCAGTGTGTATTTTTAGAGTTTGATCTATGTATATAGAGCAATTGTTGTTTGGCAATTGTGCAAGTCAAAAGCAAATTTAAAACTATTTGATTTTGTTCAATTACCTTTAAAAGGTCAGTAAATGTTGGTTTTAAGGCTCTGATCATATCATCAGGCTTTGTTGATTTATGGAGACTTGGGTTGTCTTTCTTTCCAGAAGGAGTGTCAGTCTGGTCAACCTGGCAGTTGGAGGAAGGTTTTTAGAGAATATGTCTGGTATGGAGTTTTCACTGCTTGAATACTTTCATGAAATACATGGAGCACTGAGAACAAATCTAGCAATTGTTGAAATTTGTTATCTGTGTCACAGCTTACATTAGCCTTATATGTGAAGTTCCATTTTCAAGGGTCAGGTAACATTTGTTGTATGCGGGTTTAGGAAAAATAACATTGCTAGTTTTTATTGGGATGGCTGATTAGCCATACTGCATTGTTGCAAACATTGAGTTGTAAGCATAAAAATGTAGAAAAAAACATAATTTACATTTTTGATTATATCAGATTAATTAGTTTCTGTGCAGTCCAGTATGGCTTCTTGGTGTCCAGTGCTGGCTTTATTGGCTAACAGGAGTCTGGGAATATATAGAAATTTTCACAGCTGTGATGGTAGTGGACAGTCCTTTCATTGTTGATGAATGGTTTCGTGTCTGGAGACATGCCTAGATTTTGTCTAGGGAGTATATACATAAACATTCAAGGTTATTAGAGAAATCAGAATAATAGAACTTAAGTAATAATAGATATGTTTTTTTATAAAGAGTTATGGTAGTGATTCCCTATCTGGCCTCTGGTTGTAAACAGGTAGCTGCTCTCACCGCTGTCAGACAAGGGCAGTGTAGGAGCAGTTCACAAGTCTTCATGGAGAAATCAGTTTTGTTCAGAGCAAAACCAAGTCTATTACAGAAAAAAGGACAGTTTACATTATGGGACACACACTTTGGGACCTAATCCTGTGTTGGTGGCTGTTAGAATCAGTAGTCACTCAGACCATTGGCCTTTGAGTGTCTGTTGGAGTCATAGGTACAATGCCAATTTGAGGCAATTTTACCATGACTGGTTGGCCCGCTATTAAATTATTCTGAAAAGTTTCAGTTTTGTTATTTGGGGTTGTTTGAAAAGACATAGGACTCAGGAAAGCGTGTGAAACTGATCTGCTCCCATCGGCCCATATAGTTTGTTTAGTTGGTACAGTGCAGAAGGTAGTCTTTGTTCCCACTCAGGCTTGCGTGGCTTACGGCGATGTTTTAGTAATCCATTGGCATGTTCTACAATTACATTTGCCTGGGGATTATATGGTGTATGGAAAATCCATTTGATACTTTCCTTCCTGGCCCAATCCTGTACCACCACAGTGGTGAAGTGTGATCTATTGTTGTTCTGTATGGAGTCTGGGATAGGGACACTGGAAAACCACTCACTAACCCCTGAGATGGTAGTTTCTGCACTGGCATGTCTGCTCTTTGAGGCTCTTAATTGCCCAGACAAAACTTCTATACTTGTTAGTATATACTTGTAACCATTAGATGTTTTCAGAGGTCCACTATAATTTATTTGCCAGGTTGATCAGAGTGTTTTATTATTTTTGATGTGTAAAGGTGGTGCCAGGTTTGGATGGCCTAATTTAAGGTTCAGCTGGTTCTGAGGACACTGTGTTAGCATGCTTTTACACATCTTCCTGGTTATTGGCCAGCCTCTGCTTTATGCTGCAAAAAAAATAAGGATTTTAGTATGACTTAATTTATTACATAATTATTTATCAAATTGATATTAGTGTTGTGGATTAATTTTTTTTGTTCTTACTTTTGATAGCTAATGCATTTTGTTATTACGATTGGCTCGTAATACTTGGGGTTTTTGAATAAGTTGTAACTCAACCTATATATAGGTTCATTAAGACTGAGTTTGTAAAAAAAACCATTCAAATTTTCTTTCTTTCAAATCTCGTTTTCATTCACTAGCCAGTCGAACACAATCGTGTGGCACCAGCCCATTTGCATTCTAATCAATCATAAAGTCTTTGTCTTTCTTTTTACTGCCATTACTACTGAGACACAGGGTTAGGAGTTAGAGGGATATTGATTAGAAATAGACATTTAGATCATACACTGCTTAATATTTGCTACATTTTACTGTGCTAAATGCCTGTACACCCTCTCTTCCCTGTACAGGCACATACACCCTCTTGCACATACACCCTCTCCAAAGGGAGACAAGGTGTACGTGCAAGAGCAATATGAAAGAATGCAAGGATGTGTGATAAGGGAAGGAAGATGGTCACCAAAACAGGACAAGGTTACAAGGTACAAAGATAACAAGTCTCCTTGGACCCCCAAAGCAGCTTACACCAACCTCATGGTTTGCACCGTGACCAAAGGATCAGTAAGCATGCGCAAGAAGACAGGATGAGAAGGTCGTCTTTGATGAAGACCATTTATTCATCCCATGTGACCCCCAATATGATCACCAGAGGCAAGTACACAGATGTAAAGGACTGTTAAGTTAATTATCATATGAAGCGGGAAAAGGTGGAGCCAGGAAATTAATATGCATAGATGTATCGCAAAACCGAATGTATATGTAACATCTTAAAGGATATGACAGTCTGGTCAGAGAGAGAGAAAGCTAGACAAGCTTTCCCGTGAACTGGCCTGAGAAGCTTTAAGGAGCTGGAGAAAAAGAATGATAATCAATTGGTAAACCATCTGCAGGTAGTGTTTATAACAAGTTGTTTTTCTCACAAAGCTGTTTCCCCCAATGGGTGTCTTCTTAATTCACCAGTCATGGGAAATGTTTTGATTAAATGACCAATCAGGTCCACCAGTAGCGACCAATGTATGAAAGTAGTTTCAATAAACAGGGGCTGTTTTCAGTCTGTGACATTTCTGACTCAGCGGTGAAAAAAAGAATGCTTAGAGGAGGTAGATGTGCATGCCTTTGCAGAAGCATCCTGCATGCATCCAGCCAAAAATAATACATACTTACTTTATAATTCACTTTGCCTTTGAGTTATAGAGTCTTTCTGTGTATCACTACTCCTTTCAATTCTCTCGTCTGTGCACATCTTAGTCCTTCTTCTATTACATCTACTCCTGTTTCAATATTTAGAGTCACTGCTCTGTACTTCCATTGACCATCAATGTGTTTGGCTGAGATGTCAGTAAAGCAAATACTTTTATTTTGGAATTTCTCTAACATCCCTGGAGTTGGAGTTTTAAAATTATTTTAATTCCAATTTTTCTTCCAAGACTTTTGTTTTTAATTTGGATTTTTCTAGCTCTTATTTTAATTTGTCATGTTCTCTTATTATTTCTTCTTGCCACTCATATGCAACCTTTAAACATAATGGAAGTGCAAGAGCGAATATATTTTCTCCATTTATGTTCTCTTGTATTTTTTTCCACCTAAAACTAGCTATCCACTGCAAGAGGACTCTGTGGCCCCATAAATAGTTAGATAAGTCTTTAGTCTGATTGTTTGAATAACTAGTCATTATCCTGCTGACTACAACAAAAAATGTTATGAATGGATGTAGGGGTTTAGATAAGCCCTTGCCTTTTGCCCAGGCCTCTGGCACCAGGCTTTAATGAGGTAGCCAGTACCCCAAAGCCCACTCTTATTCACAAGTTCTTTAATAATGGCTGATTCAGTCTATTATAGAATGAATAATTTATTTAATAGATAGAAAACTCTCAGAGACAGGATGTAAAACAAGCTAATACTACACAGGAATAAGAACAAAAAAGAAAATTACTAGTAGGCATATGCAGTGCAGGGTTCTTCTGCTGTACCTGGCACTGGCTTTTGGAAGGACACTGAGGTACTTGAGTGTGTTCAGAGGAGGGCAACAAGGCTAGTAAGAAGCTTGGAACACAAACATCATTAGGAATGACTGAGGGATCTGGGGTAGTTTATCCTGGAGAAAAGGAGATTCAGAGGTGACCTTAACACTTTCTACAACTTCCTGAAAGGTAATTGTATTCAGGTGGAGGTTGATCTCTTTCTCCAGGCAGTGACTAACAGAACAAAAGGACATAGTCTTAAGCTGTGCCAAGGAAAATACAGGTTGTATATTAGGAAATGTTTTTATAGAGAGGGTGATAAAGGGCTGGAGTGGTCTGGCCGGAGATGTGATGGAGCTGCCATTCCCAGATGCGTTTAAAAAAGACTGGGTGTGGCACTCAGCACCATGGTCTAGTTGAGATGTTAGGGCTGGGTTGGACTCGATGATCTTGAAGGTCTCTTCCATCCTAGTAATTCTGAGTGATTCTGTGTGAAATACTGAACACAGAGGAAGCAGAAGGCAGGATAAGCAGCATCACTAAAACTGAGAAAATAGATCAATGTTTGAGGCATGGACTATATGAATCTCTGACACCTGGCAGCACTTGTTCTTTAACAGTATCTATTTTTATAACAATTCTTATTCCTCTCCTCTTCTACCAGCATTCCCTTAGTAAAAATGTCAGATTTACCCTCTATGAGAAAACTTACTTGCCTCAATCCCATTTCTCTCAAACCTATTTCTTAATTCTTCACAAAACCAAAATCCCATTTAATTTATGCTGCGCCTTCAGCTAAGTTTTCAATCTTCTTATTTTTTGCTGTGTCTATGGCTAAAAAATGTGCAAACGTTATCCCAAATCCTTACACACCTCAAGGTCTTTGTGTGCAGAACAGTGTGGTAGTGTTAGATTGGAGATGAGTTGCTTCCTTCCCAGGCACCATCTTCACTCTTGCATAATCCAGACTGTAACAGTGCTGGTGGCATGAAAGAAATACTACCAGCATACAAATAAAGAGTAAGTTTTTTTGAACCTCTTCCATCATGAAGAGAAATCAAAAGATATTGCAGAAAGGAAGTGCTGGGAAATCTCAGCCTCTTAAAACACTCTGTAGAGATAAAAAGGATGAGAAAAAAATGGCAGCTGAGACCTAACTCAGGGAAGTTTTTTAACCTGAAGTTGGCGAAGCAGCACTGCAAAATACAGATTTTTTTTTCTTTTTTTCTGTTCTATTCAGGTGATACTAAGATGCAACTCTAAGCTGCTGAGATAGGAACCAGATATGGATACAGATATTTATTTAGTAATACTAGAAACAAACTCTAAATAGAATTTTGTAAATAGTAGAAGGATTTTGATTTACTAGGTAAATTATTGAGAAAAATGCTACCAACTGCTGGACCCTGGTAGTTATCATATCCAATAAATTATTGATCACTCATTCATCAAATGGCAAGCCTCTGGTGTTATGTTGTAAAGACTGATGATTGTTTCACAATTCCACTACAAAAAATCTTAAAGCATTAAGGAAATTATTGTGCTTTTATGAATTGTAAGAACAAAAATGAGGATATATGTTAAGACACTAATTTTCAAGTGAGACGTTTAAATAAGTTAACAGAGGGTTTATATGATGAAGATGGCACTCTGCTGACTGCACTTTGAGTCAATTGGATAGGAGATAACTCCAGTGTAGAAACTCTAGTGTGGGAAAATTCAAACAAGGATGCTCTTTAGAAGAATAGGTTTTGGTATAGGAGATACAATAAGAAAAATGTTGGAAAATAGTCAATAAAAGACAAAACAAAAGGCTTTCAAAAGAAGACATACTTTCATGGTTGTCATGCAGCTTAACACATATACCTCTTTCAGGCATAATAAACAATGCTAAAGTCCTTAAACAAGTAATGAAGAATTTCAGTGAAAAGTGGGTGAATTCTCCCAAATACCAGACAAAATCAGGGTTTATAAAAAACCCAGTCACTTAGCTATTCAACCTCCATCATTTCCTGTTAGTATAAGAATGAAGAGAAATAATGTTTCTTAATTCTTCCAGGAAATGAAGTTTATGTAAGCAGTCAGATTCAGAGACATTCATTCCATAGTCCGTTTTTAAATAACTGGTCTTTGCCAAGTAGAATGACTTATTGTTCCCAAAATATTCTAAAAGTTGTGTTCACCTTTTCTTCCTCTTTTGTGACCCTCTAACAGGACTAACCTGACCATTAATTGTTGCTCCATTCCCAGTTAACCTCTGTGTGCAATATTGAGGTTCACATGGAAGTAAAGGGGAGAAGCTAAAATAATTTACTGAAGCTAATTCTGCAAAGATGGCTGAAAGGAGCAATATCCATTATTTGAGTGTGAAAACTAAACCGTAATTATTACTTGTTGCCATGCTGGACTATACCTTGAGATTATAAATAAATGCAGTTAGATACTTATGGAATTATCCTTTCAAAAAACAGCAGTGTGAAAAGCATCATAGTTTGAGAGGATAGGAGTTTTTTGGGATGCTGTGGTCAAACCAGTAGGTGCTCAGATTTGGATATTGGCACCTGCTGTCGTCACTGAAGACATGGATATGCCTCTGAGAACACAGGAGAGTTTAAAGCTGAGAACTCCTGAGGGAAGCTCTCTTGGGTTCTGTCAGGGAAAGAGGTCAGACCTCGCCTGCCTGGCTCTGAGCTGGGTGGGGGAGGGGAAGCCATGTGGCTGGAGAAGGTAGGCCAGGCCTTGGACAGAGAAGGGAGGTGAAGGCCCCTGCAAGATGGAAGGGTGGAGGAGCACTGAGAAGCTTTGGGCAGCCCCCCCGAGAGAGAGAGAGGAGGGAGCAAGCCTGTGCCTGGCTTGTGCCACCTTGAAATTTGTTGGGATGGCAGGCATGAAGGAGAAGGGGTGGGGGGTGCTGTGGAAGGTGCCCGGCAGGGCAGTTCTGGACTGGCAGAGCCTGAGGTTTTAACCCTTTTCTTGGATGATGGAAACCTTACAAATGCTGATTCTTCCTGGAGTTGAATGAGAAGAGAGACAGAGATGAGATAAGAGGTAATGGGCCAAGAGAGAAGTTGTGAAGAATCTTAGGTGGGAGGAGGTGATGGAGTGGCCTTTGGCTGGACTTTTCTTGTATGGCCATGGACAGAACCATTTTTCCTGTGACACAGAGACTGCATTTAGAGGGAGGCAATGGCTTGGAGCCAAGAGAGTGCAGTGATGTGATGTGAAGGAGTGTGTGAACAGAGATGATGGGTGAGGAGGGTGGTGGTGCCCTCTGTCTTCAAGGAAGAACACCTCTGTTCTCGAGACCCCTCGGCCCCAGGGGCTGAAATTTGGGGGGGACAGGTGTCCCAAAAGTGAGAGACTGTGCTCTTTTCAGAACTGGGCAAAGCACCTAATAAGGAAAACCCTAGAAGCAGCTCAGGTCCATGCACAGTGGTGAGAGCACTGTACATAGAAGGAAGATGTCCTAATGGCAGATGATCTCCAGGCGGAGCTTGTGTGACATGGAAACACAAGAGGTTTCAACTGCGTTTCCAGGGGAAGCCTATGGCACAAGAGGGACTCCTCTCTCCTTGATGAACTGAGAATTGATTATCTGAAAGGTGGTGATGGACTGAGAGTTAATGATCTGAGGGGTGAATGTATTGGAAGTTTGGTGGGGGGAAGAAGAGTGTTTTTGGAAGGTTTTCATTTCAAGTTCTGTGTGTTTCTCTTTATATATGGTTGTAGGTTAATAAAGTTTTTCCCCTTTTATTCCTAAGCTGGAGCCTGCTTTGCTCTATTTCTGATCACATCTCACAGCAAACACCAGGGAGAAGGTATTTTCATGGGGGCACTGGTATTTTGCCAGGCTCAAAGCATGACATAGTTGTAGTTCAAATCAAGCATGGACAGCTTTCATCCTGCTTAGGCAATTCAAATAACTTTAATTACATTTACATTTAATAAACTTTAGTTGTACTAGAAAAAAAAGAAGCCATCTTCATTTTAAATGAATTCATATCCTAATAAAAATAATTTGTCACTAATAAAACCAATTTGTATTTAATTATATAAATATATGTAAAAATTTAACATTTGCTGTTAAAATGCATTACAAATTAAAATTTCATCGAGACTGTAATTAAATGCATGAAGCTTGGTGAAACAGGAAATTAAGACATTAAATTATCTCTAGAATTGTAAGTCAAACGTTAATATCAGTATTTCAGTTGCTAGACACTTGCCTGAGGGTTTTTTTAATGTAAGTCCTCTGAAAATTCATAATTTGACAATCACTTAAAATAAAAAGTGATTGTGAAAGTTCTGTTGTTTTAACCAGTAGCCTGAAGAGTCAATCCTCTGATTACCCCTTGGAGGAACTGAAACCAAAGATACAAATCCTGCCTGGCCAGAAGGGTGAATTGACTTACTGCATATTATTCCAAACACTAACTTTAATCATCTGAATTTTAGTCCAAAGCTTGAAACCTTCTCACCTATCTTAACATGGCTTTTTATCCTTTCATTGAATAAACAAGTCTCTGTTGCTACTAATGTTCTCTGTAAGGAAGAAAGTGGCTAAGTGGTAGAGATCACACAGTTTTTCCTTTCCTATCCTCTGTATCTGAAGTACAGGATTGCTGTAGGCATGGGACTCGCTACCCTTTCTTCATCAAAGACAAAGGGCCAAGGAGAGCCTGGTTTGGGTTGTCAGAGCCTGAAACGTTATATTTTATAGCTGAAACACCTTAGTGAAGGAATCTTGCTTATTACAGCATAACTGTATAACAAAATCTTCATGGAAGACTGCCACACCCTGAATGCACTTCCTGACTGAGGTCCTGGACTGGAAGTTGATGCAGATAAGATATAGTTATGCCGGTCTGGGCTGGGGGAGAATACATTCAAAGGACGATCAAACCTAGAACTTCAGGGCGACAGCCCCCGCCTTATCTGCTGTCATGGTCACACAGACCCCTACATCAAATGCAGGAGGAGGAGGAAAGGTTTCTTGAGTGTTGTGAAAAAGCCACAGGTCCGAGGCAATGAATGTCTTCAGGGGCCCCTTCACCTGGGGAAAGCCACATCTACAGGAGGGCAGAGGAGGTGTCAATGAAACATCAAAGCCCCTCTGTAAAGGGGTCCCTAGACCCTGCACCGGAGCACTGCAAATGATGTAATAGATCCACTGTGTTTCAAGGTTTCTAGGGACAATGTCAAACTTGCCTCCTCAGGGGGAGCATTCCCACCTGCCCAAACCTACATTAATTGATTGCATTCAATACTCTTCAGCACAGGGGATCCTCACCACCAAGAAGACCAGTTGAAGGGGATCAATGATGCCTTGTTGG
This sequence comes from Serinus canaria, assembly GCF_022539315.1. Lineage (NCBI taxonomy): Eukaryota > Metazoa > Chordata > Aves > Passeriformes > Fringillidae > Serinus > Serinus canaria. The sequence goes on from NC_066343.1 coordinate 14,327,476, forward strand.
GACTTAGGATATCTTTTACCTCCCTGTCACTGTCCCCTGTTCCCTCTCCTCATACATCTCTTTTTCAATTTCTTTCTTTCTTTTCTATTTCACTTATTGCCTCTTCTACTATTAAATAAAATACATTAATTTCTTGGTATCAACATCTAACCATGTTTGGTTTTAATTAATTTTGGATATATTTTTAACTTTTTTGGGCTTGATCCATTTTTTTCTCACAGACCTAATTTTCTTTTCTGTACTTAGACTGGGTCATAACAGGGGTGAAGTTTGATTAATAGAAAGCTTTTATCTTAGCATTTAGAGAAATCCTTTTAAGTTGAAAATGTGGCCTATGAGACTGACTGCTTGTTTAGCGGCTCTTTATCTTCAGAGTGACAGTGATGCTTATGCATACACTGCACACAATATGCAAATGCACATGTTATTTTTAATGCTAGTTTAATTATCCTGACTTGTGGGAAATAGTAAAGGTAAAAAGATTTTTAAGACAGTTGGAACAGCAGACTTTAGAAACAGAAAGAGTAGAGAAACTTAAAATTAGTTGTAGTTGTAAAGTTTGAAAGTAGAAAAAGTTATAATGGTGTAGCAAGTAAGGACGTGAAACAATAGTTTGAGTTTGAGGTTTGCTTAAGATAGACTTAGGACTGTATGAAAATGTGCTTAAGATAGTGAAACGTTTTAAGCTTAATAATGGAGTATTGTGTCTTTTTAATAGAAAGAAGATAAGTAAGTATTGTGTGAAGTAGGTGTACATGTACTTTCATTAATTAGTTAAAACAACTGTCTGTCAGCTTTAGTAATATGTAATTGGCTAAAAAGTTTTTAAGATGTTCTGTAACAAATAAAGTTTTGGTTGATGTTGGTTGTACGTGAGGTTTCCCATCTTCTTATTGTATTCCCATCTCTTAACTATGTAATGAAGCTGATGCTGCAAATAAAGTTGAGGAACATACCCCAGCAGTCCCATACTGTTTGTGAAAAGAGAAAAATAACCATGCCAATAGAAATTGTACCCCATGTGAGGATTCATTTTAAAACCCTTTGTGGACTGTTCAGTCATTGGTGTTGGGAGCTCCAAATTAGGAAACTCATACTGTTAAAACGAAACAGATTCTTTCTTGAAATGAAAGAGCCTCCCTCCTAACCAAGGATTTCAACAGCAGTAAAGTGAGAAAGGGATCTCAGGGAGACCTAAGATGATGAGAGAACATATGTCTGTCATGGTTTGAGAGGAAATGCAGTTTTTTGTGATGGTGTTGTCACGCCAATCGGTGTTCAGATTTTAATATTGGCACCTGGTTTGTCCACTGAGGGCATGGATACGCCTCTGAGAACACGGGGGGTTAAAAGCTGTGAACTCCCAGGAGAATTTCCTTTTGGGTTCCAGTTTTTAACGGAGTGGACCCTCCCCTGCCTGGCTCTGAGCTGGGCGGGGGGGAGGGGAGCCATGCGGCCGGAGGGAGGTAGGCCAGGCCTGAGCCGAAGGGTGGAGGAGAACATTGCGAGGACTTCGGCACCATCCCCCATTCCCCCCGCCCGGAGGGAGAGAGGGAGAGAGCAGCCGGTGCCTGTGATAGCGCAGCTGGTGTGAAGGAGAAGGGGGGGTGCCCAGCAGGGCAGCCAGGGGTGGGAGTTCATGAACCAAACCGGCAGAGCCTGGGACTTTTAACCCTTCTTGGGATGATGGAAACCTTGCAAATGCTGATTCCTCCTGAAGTTGATGAGATTGAGACAAGTTGAGAAGAATCCTAGGTGGGAGGAGATGATGGAGTGGCCTTTGGCTGGACTTTTCTTGGATAGCCATGACAGAACCCTTGAGTTCCTGTGACACAGAGACTGCATTCTAGGGGGAGGCAATGGTTCAGAGCCAGGAGAGTGCGGTGATGTGAAAGTGTGTGAACAGAGACGATGGGTGAGGAGGGTGGTGGTGGTGCCCTCTGTCCTTAAAGAAGAAGAAGAGGAAGATGATCTCTGTTTAAGAGACCCCTCAGCCCCAGGGGGTGAAATTTGGGGGGGACAGGTGTCCCAAAGGAGAGGGACTGTGCTCTTTTTGGAACTGGATAAAGCATCCTTAAAGGGAAAAACCCTAGAAGCAGCTCTGGTCCATGTGCAGTGGTGAGAGCACTGGACATGGAAGGAAGAGGTCATGGTGGCAAAATGTTCTCCAGGCGGTGCCACACGTGACATGGAAACACGAGAAGTTTCGATTGTTTCCTGGGGAAGTCTGTGGTGCAAAAGGGACTCCTCTCTTCTCCAGGAATTGAGAATTGGTTATCTAAAGGGTGGTGATGGACTGAGAGCGATGATTTAAAGGGTGGTAACAGAATTAGGAGATTTGGTGGGGGAGGAGGAAGAAAAAATTTGGAAGGTTTTCATCCTGTGTTCTGTGTGTTTTTCCTTGTAGTTTTAAGTTAATAAAGGTTTTTTTTTCTTTCTTTCTTAAGTTGGAGCCTGCTCTGCTCTGTCTCTGACCACATCTCACAGTAGATACCAGGGAAAGAGGTATTCTCATGGGGGCGCTGGCATTGTGCCAAGCTCAAACGTTGACAGTTGGGAAGGATGAAAGTTTGACAAGAAAGTCTCACATATATGTAGCCCTGGCAGAAAGATTTTTAAATATAGAATCTGAAGAAGGAATAGAGTCGGAAGCAAGTTTTGATAAGAAGAAAAGAATTGCTGAGCCTTTCTTACTGGATAACCAAGAAGGCAAAGGGTATGATAGTTAGAAGGGCGGGTTTTATGACTTAGAGCAAAGGATAAAACCACCTTTAAATAGAAGATGTTTTTACCAAGCAGAAAGATAGCACAGGCAAACAAGCCTGCCAATGTGGCAAGCAGAAAAAAGGTCTCAGAATTTTCCACTGCAAGAAAACTGGATAACAACTTCTAGCTTAAACTGTAATGTACTAACTTTTAGTGACTGGAGAATAGTAGCATGAATATGGTAATTATAGTAGTTATGATAAGCTATAGATAATAGTTCAGGTATAGATCGGTTCTACTGTATTAAGATGCTAAGCAAAGAAAAGTATATAATGCATTGTGATCTAAACTGACGGTTTCCTGGCCTGCCTGCAGCTGGAGCTGACAGCTGTAGGCACAGGCTCTGTCGCCCACGACCCTGGACTGCTGCAATGTCTTGGATGTAGTAAATTGCAATTTGAAGAGTTGCCTGGAGTCCTGCATCTCTTATTCAGGCTCTTACACACAATAAAATGAGAAACATTTATTGTTAATTCTTATTGTTCTCCTGCTTAAAATAAGAAAGCAGAGAATGCAAAAAAAATGCAGTGATTTTACTAGCAAAAATTACTACCCCAAAATTCTATTCCAAAAAGGATACAAATTTATGTGATATATTCTTAAATATATGTTTATTATTTAAAATAAAAAGCATAAGGGTTTGGGTTTTTTTTTCAGTAGGATTTTTTTTCCTCTTAATTATTTCATGTTTTTGGGCACAAGTAATTGATCCTCGCACTGTCAGAGCCCTTTGGTACCACAAGACCAAAAGGTAATAAACAAACATGAAAAATAATGCTAAATATTACAGGATTTCTTAGTCCCTTCAAGGCATTTTGGCAAAAACTTACACAGAAATACAATAAATTATTTTAATTATGATAAATTTAGTGTAGGAATTCCATGAAAAGGACAATAATATAATGGAATGGAATGGAATGGAATGGAATGGAATGGAATGGAATGGAATGGAATGGAATGGAATGGAATAGAATAGAATAGAATAGAATAGAATAGAATAGAATAGAATAGAATAGAATAGAATAGAATAGAATAGAATAGAATAGAATAGAATAGAATAGAATAGAATCCCTGGCTCTGTAACTCCACAGGTATAGGATGTGCCATTCCATATCTCCTCTGGGGCACATCTATGTCCAGCATCAGAATTCCACTCAAAACCTGTTTTTTTCAGCCTTCAAAGTATTCCTTACCTTCATATTGTAGATACAGCTTTTATGTTCAAGAAATCATACTGTCTTTTTCACAAAGTTTTCTTTAAATAAAATAGCTCAATTTGTTTTGTTCAGAGCTAATGAAGACATTTCAAATAACAATTATGTAGACCTAAATAGCTTATGCTATTTTTTAAAGGCACCTATCTAAAAAGGCCCTTAGCTGCATTCTAAAAAGCAGTCAAGTACCAACCATACATAAATATAAAATGCATCACTTTTTCTTAGAAAAGTTTACAAAGTATAGTTGCAAATTCTTTGCAGAGCATATTGTGCAAAGTTTTGCAACAGTCTATAGCTAGTTTGCATATCATCAGGAGAAGAGTCATTAAAAGAAAATAGATTTAGCTGAAGTTTTTTAATTGATTACTCAAAAAAGATTTCTGGTCTATGCAAGGGTAAGTATAGATATGTGAAAAATGCATATCATATGGTTGGGTCTGCAAATATTAAATGGAACACTAGATGTCTTATGTTGTATTAATTTGTAGTACTGTAGTAATCCTTTTTAAGTAGTGTGGTAAATATATTTTTAGGCTATAACCTAATATTAAAATAGAAACTATGCAATGTAAGATACTTTTTGTAACAAGCTCAAGGAATGGATAAGTTAATCAAGAAATTCTTTGCACAGAGATAACAGCAACAAGACACTAAAATCCCAAAGAGAAGAATTATTACAACCTTATCAGGAAGAATCAGACTCCTTCCACCTCCTTTCAGACTCTGAGGAGCCAAACAATGATTTACAGGAGGAATGGGGGGAAGCTGAAAATAAAAAGAAAAATCTGTAGTTTGAAAGGAAGGTTTGCATCATGTATGAGATATATGAATATGCAACAGGCTATTGCTTTTTAATCCTTTGTTAGCAGGTATGCTTTTTGGGGGCTTAATAGCCAGGAAGCATCTGGACATCCATAATTCTTTGGTTTCTTATTGTCCTTTATTGTCCTAGCTATGTCCATTGAGTTTGCTCTTATTGCTCTAATTGTTATTACTATTTTAAAACAATTTTATTACTATTAAACTTATAAAATTTTAAAACAAGTGATTGGTGTTTTTCACAAGATACATTTGGACAAATATGTCCTCAGATAACATCAATAATAGAGACTAGAACATTATTTAGAGACCTAAAGAACTGGATGATTTCAGGGTTTCAGGGCTTAATATGGCTTACAGGGGCAGCAGGCAGCATGCTCCTTGATAACCTCCCACCAGAGCAGAAAAGTGCGCTCACCTCTTATGCCTTCATTTCTCAAAATCACTGGAAAGTCCTTCCACAAGGACTTAATAAAGGATGAAAACAAACAACTTGAGATTGAACGTAGTGTTAGCAAATACCAAGGTTTGATGGGTTTGATGCTTGTATGGACCTTTCACTTAAGAACTGGACCTAATGATCCATGTAGGTTCTTTCCAACACAGAATATTTATAATATTGACAGACTGATAGTGGTAAGCGAAAAAGAAATAGATGTGTTGCCCTTTGGTGCTACAAGTATCAGGACCCATATAATGACATTTTAGTTCAACTAGCTAAAAAAGAAAAATAGAAAACATACAGAGCTCTTAAGTGCCTTTCTCTAAATTACTGTTTCATTTCCTGATGAAAGACCTCAGAGATCCTTGACACTGAAATAATTGTGTAAAGTAATTTATGTGCTCTTTCAATTAATCTGCACAGTCTGCTTGATGGAAGTCAAAGAAAAAAAAAAAGCCTTTTTATTTTTCTCAAAGGTAAAACTCAAGTAAGCTCCATTATTTTTAATGGGCAATGTAAGTATCTCAGAGTCTTTCACTGGCACTCAAATTCTTACCTTTTAGGTGTAAGACAAGAAAGTTTCATATTTCTTTTGTAAGTGAAAAAGTTTCTACATTTTAACTCAGAATGGGGAAATATAACCCAAAGACACAGCTTTCAAAAGCTACTGTATACCATAATGATAACAGAACATCATAATTTTTTACAATTCTTTTTCCTGACTTTGTCTCTAACCAATAAGTTAGACATCAATTACTAATAGTCAGGAATTCTAAAAAAATCTAAAAATGACTGCCTGTTTCCATACACAGGTTCGAAGTGATGTCACACTTCATGAAAAAATTGTCTTATAGCTCTCTTGAAGCAAATTTTGCATTCAAATTTTTTGGATACAAGTGTTTTGTATTTATACCTGACTTGAATACTAAACAAATCTATGCATTTCAATGATTAAACAACTCCCACCCCTCCCCAACACCAAAAAAACCCGAACAAATATTCAAGGACTTCAATATTTTGTTTCAAAATAAAAAACCTAAATTGCTCTACATTTTTGGTTTCTATCTGAAAACTCAAAGACTATCTTAATCTGCTGATTGCTAAGACCACTTACTTCTGATTTGGGAAAAAAAAAGCCTTCAAAAAACAACTTTCCCCACACAGTACTAGAACCCTTGGTTTTAAGGATGGTAGTTTTGCCAAGAGGGCATTTTAAAATACTAATATTACCCTGCCATAGTTTTTACTGACCAAGGCAATCCTCTTCTCTTCCCCTAATGCTTTGCATCTGACATGCAGTTGACTACCCTATGTGTCATTGTATCATCCTAAGTGAAAAACGCAGCACTGTTAGACTTTCCATAGTCTATGCATCAAGGGCATTTCTATAGGACAATTTAACATCAGTGACTATCTTTCCAAGAAATATGCTTCCTTGACTTTGGTATATAACACTTTCCTCTGTCATATGTTCCAGTGCTGCAAATAAGTTGCTTGGACTTGTCAAGAGAAAATATATCTCATGGTAATTCATAGGATAGAAGCAGGGTGATACGTATTGGCAGTTGGAGGACCTGAATCAGTCAAGCTCTGTTGAAGTCATAAACCTTGTAAAAAGCTATCACGCAAGCTTATTCACATGCTCCATCCCTACAGCACCTTCAGCAAAACCTGTTGTTCATATAATCTGAAACATTTTTCCTGTTAAAAGCCTACAATTTTTCAAGAGGGAGACCCGTGATAGTTTAATATCTCCTGAGCTACTTAAATCAGTTTTACACTTTCCAAATTCACACCAAATAATGGTGTGACACAAGACCTTGAATCTGTTTTCTCAGTTAATGAACCGTTAAACTTGTTAACTTGTTAATAAGTTAACTAATCACTGTTTTTACAGTATCTATATGTGATTTTACATGACCAAATACGATTGATATACTGTTAAGTTTTAAGGCCTCTGGGATAATGAGTGAGGTTCTGAACAAAAATCTGGTTTTTGTCCCTGTTACTTCAACTGCAGATATATATCTACCCAAGGCTTCTTTGCTACTCTGGCATTATTAATTCCCTTCAACAGAGTGACAAATGTCAAGTGTCAAAGAGCTCACCACCAACACGGTTTTCTCATTCCGTAGGCACATTATACCTCTGAAATCTTTGCTGAAGTATACAGTAACAAACCAACCAACCAACCAAACAAGCCAATAAAAAGAATCTTATAATGCATTCTAACAACTAAAGGATTCTATTCTATCAGGACGGCGCTTAGTTGAGGAACGAGAGCAATAACATTTATGGAGAGTTAGTCTGTAGCATCACATAAATCAGGATCTTGTCATCCACGTTCACTGGCTTTGTAAAACACTGACTGCTCCATCACCTTCGCCTGTGGTCCGACTAGACACAGTCCTTTCCTGGTCTTTCCAGCACTGGACCACAGCTGAAGCAAAACACAGTTTTCAGGACCTACCACTTTCCAAACCGTCCTTTTGCTTATTGTTGAGAAATATGTCTGCTGCAGGTAGCTCGGTATCATCGGAGGATCAGGTCCTGCACCGTCAACAAACAAGACATCTGAAACTGCAGTGGGAAATCCGGTCTGATTGCGTGAGTAGGGTATGTGGGAAGATAAGCGGGGACACATCGAGTTACTGGAGCCGCCGCTGCGAAGGTGGCTTCAGTGTCAGCAGTGGCAGCTCTGGCATTGTGAAGTGGCTGCCAGGGAGTCTCATAAATGATCATACTGGGAAGTTTCCTTAACATTTCTGCTTTCGCTACAGTCAGTTATAAAATGTCGGTTCTTTTGTCCACAGAATCAGGCATATAACAGAGGACTGGTTAAAAAAAACTACACCGCCTTAAATTTGTTACATTCGAAGTAGGCTGTCACTCGCGCCCAAGCGCTACTGACCACCCAGGGAAAAAGGGCGGTGCCCACGAAAGAGATGCGGCGACACGGAGAGGGAGTGGAGGGGCTTCCGCTTCCGGCGGCCGCACTGCGCGGCCGTACTGGGCGGGAGGTAGGGGGAGATGCGGTCGCCGGCCCTGCCGGGGCTCCTGGTGGGGCCGCTGCTGGTATTGCTGGTGCTGCTGGAGGCCGCCCGTTGCGCGGACGCTGCAGCCCCGCGCCCCCGAGACGCCGCCACCGCTTCCCCACGCCCAACGGAGGCGGCTGGCGGGGCCTCCACGCGGAGCAGCAGCAACAGTAGCAGCAGCAGCAGCAGCCGCCTGGCCGAGGTGTCGGCGCCGCCCGAGCAGGGCCAGCCCATGACCCAGCGCGCCCTGTCCGTGCTAGTCCTTGCCAGCGCTGCCCTCATCGTCTACTTCGTGATCCGGACCGTGCGGTGAGGGCGGGGAGCGGGCGTGGGCGGGGGGACGCAGCTACGCGGCCAGGGCTGCGGAGCGCGTCCGCCCCGCGCCTCCTGAGGGGCCGGCGAGTAGCGCCAGACTGCTCCGGGAAGCTCTCGGTGTGGGCGGTCAGCAGCTCGGTCTGCTCCGCTCACGTCACCGAGGAGAATCGCGCAGCAGTGTTGACCCTTTTCCGACTCCATCCTCTGCCCTCCGGGTGGACCTGTCACTGCTGGCATCCGTCAGCCCACCTAAATTTATTTTGTATGTTCTTAGAGTGATTTTTGACCAGTTTGCAAACTTCTGTATCGCTAAACTACCAAAGTTCTCCTCCCCTACTTTGTCAGTAAACATTTTTCTTCTATGCTTTCTTTCACAGTTAAATTAACCTATTTTGTGTCTTTTAAAAGAAAAGAGCCCTCATGAAGCTTGCTACCACTTAGTTGCCTTTCTGTTTCTCATGGAAGCTATTCTCCATGTAGTTCGATGTGCTTTTGCAGTTTAAGTACAGTGTTTGTCCCTGTATTTTTATCCTGGTAGTTTTACTTCTCTCTCTCATGCTTTAATAATTTGAGTTCTTCAGAGCAACATCGAAATGTATGATTATGCATAAAGCACCTCAGTTATGGAGCAAGTTCTCCATGTACTTTTCATTACATTTAGACATACCCATTGTGTCTAATATCTGCATCATTTAGTTTAGAAAGGCAGTTGAAGGACTGTTTTGTGTATGTCATGTATTAAGATATGCAGTCCAAGTAAACTAGGATATTTTGATTGTTCCATACATCTTGCAAATCACTCTTGAGAAGCCTTGAGGGCACTTCTCAGTGTTAGTGTGTCTTGTAACTCCAGCCTGTTGGATTTGGAGATGTGAGTAGTACTGTGGAAAACCCAAATAAATAAATACATAAAAGTATGCAGGAGCTGGAGAGGAAAATTATCATCTATTGCTATTATTTTCTGGATGAGTGGTAATTACTTAATATTCTGGTTTTGGCAGTAGGATGCTGTCCTGCATTTGCAACTGGAATGCTGTCTTCTATGTACTACTGTAAACTGGAAGCTTTACACCTCACATTATTCTGTAATTCCGTGGCGTCTTGCTTCTGAATTTTGGAATAGGTAAAGTGTATGTTTTTGAATTTGAACTTGTGGCTGAAATGTTCTCGCAGTGGTTATATAAGAAATAAAAGGATTAAGTGCAAATGACCCATTTTTTTGGGTAGGTTTGCTTGGTATGAAGACATACCTTGCTGTAAGACATAAAAACTTTTTGCAAACTTTCTACCAAGTTGCCTGCCCAGTGGATGAAGGGAAGAAAGTGAGTGTCATTTTCTGGATTTTAGTAAAGCTTTTGATGCTCTTCTTCACAGTATCCTTCTGGACAATGTCAGAAGCTGTGGGGTGAGCAAATTTGTGGTGCATTGGTAGAAGAGACAGCTAAATGACAAGACTTATAGAGTTGTAGTGAGGAGGGGTGCATGAGGCCAGTGCCCAGTCACCAGTGTTGCTCCTCAGGGCTCAGTTCTAGGGTCAGCTTTGCTCATAATATGTCTGATAATATAATCATAATTATCATAATATATTAATACTCTTACTTGGTGACACGAGTTGAATTGTCCATTAGCAACTTGGCTGATGACACCAAACTGGGAGGTGCAGTTGTCTCTCTCAAGGTGCAAGAGGCCTTGCATAGGGATCTAGATAGATTGGCGCATTAGGCAATCACAAGTGGCAGGACATATAACAAGAACAAATGCTGGGCTCTGCAGCTGAAGCAGGACACTAGTTTTACTCTGGAAAAAAAGCAACTGCAGAGCAGCTATGCAGAGAGGGATCTAAGGGTGCTGGTTGATGGCAAGCTCAGTATGAGCCAACATGTGCCCTGGCAGCCAAGAGGGCAACTTCACCTTTGGATGCTTCTCACAAAGCACAGCCAGACAGTCAAGAGAGGAGATTGCCCAACCTTATTCAGCATTGTATGGCCTTCTTGTGAGTGACTGTGTGCAGTAAGACGCATACTAGGGCACATGTATACAGCCAGACTGGGGAACCAAGATGATTAAAGAGTTGGAAGGCCTGTCATCTGAGGAGCAGCTGAGGACTGAGTTGGTCTACTTTGGAGAAGACAAGGCCTGAGGGGTGACCTCATTGCTCCCTGAGGTCCCATTGGTCCCTGAGGAAGAACATGCTTATCCCTTCTTGCTGAGATCCAGCTATAGGATGCATGGGAATGATTCATAGTTGCACCAAGAGAGGTATAAATAGGACATTAGGAAGCATTTTTTTACTGGTAGGGTGGTCAGTGACTGGAACAGGCTTCTTAGAAAGGGAATCAGTGTTTAAGATGCATTTGGACAACACACATGGTACCATGCTTTAAATTTTGGGTTGATCAGGCAGTTGTCTTGACAGTAGTTACAGGTCCCTTCCAACTTAGCAGTTGATAGTCACAGAGTAAAAGATCTTAAGTTATTTTTGTTAACACTCAGGACACTGCTTTAGAGTTGTGGCTGTGATCATACATGCATGTTGCATAAGCATCTCCTGTATTCATGTAGCTGTAGTTTTTAAACTACTTCTTAGATAGAGAAGGGTTTGAGTCTCAGGTAATTAGTGTGTCTTTTTTCAACAGTATTTGTTGAATCTAAAATCTGTGCCAGCTTTGTGATAAGTTTTATTTGCGTTTTATACAATCTAGACATTTGGTATGATTCTTAGGTCACTCTCAAATCACAGTAGCTACTCACTTTCCATTTTAACCCATTAAGGGAAAAAGATAAAATGTAAAGTGAGATTGACAAATCCTGACTGTATGAGTAGCATGTACTACCTCTTCTTAATTTCTTTTTTTTTGTGTGTGTTTAAAATAGTTTTTTTCCTCCTAGTCCCAGTTGCTTAACTTCTACTTTAGTGAAAACCAGAGGCACAATATGTAAGAAACAACCCTATTTTTCATCATACTGTCATCTTAAAAGTTTTTGAATTTTATTCTACTTGGTGCTCTGAAGTGCAACTTCTTTCTATGCTGAGGAATAAAGAACAGATTAAATAAATGAAGAACATGAAAGGGACTTTGTCTTGAACTGAAAAGTGTAATTTTTGATTTTGGTAGTAGTCTTAGCTTTAAATGAAAAAGCTGGGTATTTTTTTCTGGTCCAAAGCACTTAAATGCCTGGGATGTCAGTTGCTGCATTTTCACATCATAATTAAGAGTGGAGGAAATGGCCGTGTTGATTATTTCTTTTAACATTAGAAATTTGAGAACTTTGAACAATGGTATGTACTTTATCTCTTTCCCATTCTTACAAGGTTGCATTTACTTCTCAGTTCCAAAAGAAGATATATTTAATACTTTGTAGTATAGTAAAAAGGTAAACCAAAATTGAATGCTGTTGTGTGTACTTTCAAGAAGGGTATTTAAACAAGTTGTGTAAGTATAGTGGAGTTTCAGGACAGGATTTGAAGCTGAGAATCTCAGTATTGTATTTGATATTTCTTACAAGGTAGTTAAAATGGTGCCTAAATGTGGGATCGAGAAATCACTATGCACAGTATGCAATAATATAATGTATTATATGTAATATGATAGCAATACTATAATATTGTAATATATTAGTAATTTTTTTTATATTACTTCAGATATACTCTGTGTTGAAGTTCCTAAATATTGTAAACATGTTTTGTAGGCACCTAGCTTGGGGTTGTAAATTCTGGATTTTCTAAATGAAAGACCTGTTAACACCTTTGCGTTTAGCAAAGTGTTAGTACCTAGACATAAATTATTTCTTTTTTTTTTTAAGTCCTATAGCTTTCATGTAGTTGTTAGCCAGTTACTGAAAATTACTCTGTTAGCATTCTGTAAATAGATGCCTTTGCACAGTGTTTGGTGAGTGGCTACTGGTCTGAGTCCTGGAACTTGAAGCAAGGCTTGTTCCATGAGTTAAATAGTAGTTCTAGAAAGTCAAACAGAATGTTTCATTGTGTGGCTGATGCACATGGGACGCAGCCCCATGCAGCAAAGCTGTGGAGAATGAGAAAAGCAGATGCAGACAGTCTGCTTGTCTGTGATAAGCACTGTGCCTTAATCCTGAAACATGAATTACTGCCTCTTCCTTCCATGCTTTGTGAAGCAGACAAGCCTGTCTTATTCTTATTCTGTCTTATCTGTCTTATTCTAAAGTGTAATTGTAGAGAATTTTTAAAACTTGATATCTATTAAAGACTTCACAATTTATAATAAAAATTTCTAGTGTCAGACATTACTTGTGTTACAAGTTATAGCTTTCCTATATAGCTGTGTTTGGTTTCTACCTGATTTGATCTGCTATTATTTACAGATGTGTAAGACACATAGAGAATATGTAGCAAGGCAACTTTTTTCTCAGCAGAGGTATGTTTGAAGTATGCTTTTGCATATATTTTTAATGTGGCTCTTATATTTAGATGCTAAGTGCCATTTTTTATTCACTACATTAATCCTCTACAAAACTACAGATGGCACTCTTAGTGGCCTTAATAATGTCACATAAACTTTTGACACTTACAATTGTCTGACCTCTGAATTTCCTAGAGCTAAGTATGTACTGTTGTCATAGATTTTAGAAAACTTACACTAAGTATCAATATAGCAGTATTCTGCATTATTGGATCAGAAAGTAGCAAAATATTTACATTACTTGAATGTTTTAAAATACTTTTCAGGCTCAGAAGGCAAAATAGAAAAACCCGAAGATATGGAGTTTTGGATACGAACATAGAAAACATGGAGCTGACCCCGTTAGAACAAGATGATGATGATGATGATACAACACTATTTGATGCCAGCCATCCTCGAAGGTTTGTATTTAGAACCTGAATGTACTTCTAGCCGTAAAAGTGAAGGAGTGTGGGTGATAAGCAGTTTCTCTGAGAAAGCTCACTACTGTGTTTCATATGCATAGTTGGAGAAGGGATGTCAAGATCACTTGAATTTTAAATGGGCAAGAATTTAGTGGGCAAGAAGATAAACACCATTTGTCTTCAACATGTGAGTTCCAGAGAAATGAAGAGGAAGGTAGGATATTTTTGTTACAAATACAGTGTCATTGAAGCTAATGTTAAGTCAACAACTAGCTTTTACCTTTCTCTTTTCTTTTTTTTTCCGAATTTGGGGCTCCTCAGTTTTTCCTGTGTATTCTTCCCTGTGAGTTCTGCTTCGTGCTGCTTTTTTATGGCTAAAGAAGTAAGCATTTAGTTGATGATGATCCTGCACCAGATTTTACATTTGGTACTGCTGCACTGAAAGATTCATATTCTTAAGTTCTCGGAAACTTTTTAGATACAGGAAAATTTTGTTGTATTTTGTTTGAACTTCCAAAACCAAATTTTGTTTGAACTTTCATTCTGTTTCCTTAGTGTCCTTAAACATGATAAATTAAAATTTAAATTTATGCAGTTCACACTTAAATTTTTTCCTTATTGAGTAATGCATTGCATGTGTGAAGATACAGTAAAAATAATAGAGAGGATTGTCATAGTTCATAGTAAGAGCTACTTACTCGACTACTGTCAAGTAACTAGCTATTTGACTACTGTCAAGTATCAGCAGAGATCAGATGAATTCTTCCAGTCACGGCAAGTAATTGATTCACATTGCTTAATGTGAAATCAGATTCAAATTTCAAGCAAAACAGTTTGATAAATGCAATATATGATGTCTCGAATTAAAAGTATTAGAGTAGTAAATCAGGTGTACTACAGTTTATCAGGAGGAACTTTGGATGCAGTTCTGGCACTTGAAGAAAAATGTTCAGTCTGCTTTAACTTTGTTTTCTTAATGGGAATCTTTCTGGTTTAATTTTTTTCATAAGTCAAAGCTTCTCTTGATTTTTTCTCACCCCTACAACATATTAAAATAGCTAGAGTATCTTGACTTAGCATTTCTCTGCATTTTAGAATTATGTGACATTTACCAGTACTCTATGTTATTAGTCTTGTTCCAGTACATACATACATACATACATACATATATATATATATATATATATATATATATATATATACATAACACACACACATACACACACACACATGTAAAATATAGTAGGTAATTGTCACATTATATCCAGGAATTCCCTCAATGTCTTCCTTAAATCTTTTAGCTTCTGTTGTAATTCAGCATACTTGTTGATGTTAAGGTATTTGATGACAAGTTAATGTGATACTCTTTAAAAAGCTTATTTACAGGAGTATCAACTTTGTTTTTTAGGAGGAAGTAAAATGATAATCTAGGTAGTCATCATTAACAAACAGTATTGCACAATTATAACTTTCAGAGAGCCTATTTCTGATTTTTCTTCCTTCCTGTTTCCTAAACGCTTAATTTTGAAGGAGAAGAAAAATTTGTTGAAGTATTTCATAGTAGAAGTATCTAAACTGTTGTTTCAATAGTGTTCTGAAAGTATGTGCCTAATTACTGAAGTTCTAGTTTTGATACTGGGAACTCAGGAAAACAAGGATGTCAGTTAGATTTAGTGAAGATAGTGAATTTTCTCTGGTTTTGTATATTGATATCTTCCTGTATTCTCTTTTATGGGGAGAAGCTCATAAAATTTTAAGAGCTACATTTTATTTGAAATAGTGTTGATGTGTGGATGAAAGCAGTGCTGAACAATGTGAATTTACTCCACAAATTTCTGCACAGTTGCTTGATAAAATGGTGTTCAAACTTTGCAAAGATACATCCTTGCTGAGGGGATAGTTTGAAAACTAGACTACTTGAATTATTTTATTTTTTAAATCTTGATTGGGAATGTACTTTTTAAAGTTAATTTATTACTCCTTGTTTCAACTTGTTTGCATCTGCACTGAAGCTTAGTAATCAGTCTTCACATTACTGCTTAAGCACAGTGATCAAAGGGAACACAAAATGCCTACATAAGCAAAGACGATGCTGAGGACAACATCATGAAAATGATACATATTCTTGGGAGATGTCATTACACTTTGTTTTGACATTTATAGTAATTCAGAGGTATGTTTTTTTTTAAGGTAGCTTAAATATAAAGTGAGGCCTGGAACCTGGGAACAAGGAAGAGAGTCTTTTAGTGAACAAAACTTTTTTGAGTTTAGTTTTACTTAACTTAGACTCAACAGTTGATCTTATTTAGGCCCTTTGCAGGACTAGGAAGAGAAACTGGCTTCTCTCCTAAAAGCCACCATAGTAATGTTAGTTATACTGGTGTCCAGATACATTACTGCTTTCAAGGGTTGCTGTTTTCTTTCAGAGCTATATGAAAAAAGGTCCCCAGTGCCCTCAGCTGTAACACAGACATGATTTAAGTATACTTCCACTGTCATCATCATCCTCCATGTTACTAATCTCTGTGCTGCTGCTGTTTTAAAACCCACAAAACAGTGGGTTTTAGCCATTTTGCTCAATAGCTTACTATTAAATGCCCAAGTGTGAAATTCTAGCTTTGGTCTCTCAAATACAACTTTACATATGTACTAACTGAGGAACAGTATACTATTATCACATCTTTGTTTTTAAAAATTGTATCTCACTACTGTTTTACAATCCTCATTGAATGACTTCACACAGAAATTACTTGCTCAGTGCTGCAAGGCATGAGGAGGGGAATTTACTCAATTTGTTTATAATATTCCAAAACTGGAATGCTACCAAGACTTGCCAGAGTTTCAGTAGGAATTCAGGACCCTTGAAGGTTCAAAAATATATTCATCATGGCAAATCCCTTTTTATTTTTGTAAATGAATTTTCTTTATTTGGAAAGGTTAAATTAATGCAGGTTTATGGTACTTTGCTTCACAGTACTATGGTAACTATGAGGTTTTTCCAGTCAAATTTAATAATAAAATGTCTCTCTGGGTTCTTTTATAATGTGTCATCTTTAAAAATATAGGCTAAATTCACCTTGAAACAGGGCATTTCAGATTAATGCATCTGTTTCTTCTATTGTAGAGAAGTACGTGCCTTTCAATGAAAGAACTTAATCTTAGAACCAGAGAAGGAGACTGCTTCATGGGAGAAATAAGAGCAAGAGGGTATGCAAGTGGGGGGGAACTAATTTAATTTGTGTATTTCATGGCATCCTTAATATCTTGCAATAAGTAATGTATCAATTTGTTGTATTTTTTTGTATATAGAGAATCTCAATGTGTAGTCTATGGGGAGAGAGTACTAACTGTGCTAAGATAAAAACCTATTTGAAATGGAGATTACTTGTAAAACAGGGTCTTTTTTGCTTGTTACAAGTCTTGTATGCCATTAAGTGTGGTATACACTTTTTTCTACAGTAACCTGGAATGTTAATTTTTTCTTCTGATATTGAATTGTAAGTAAATAAAGCCACTGTGGACTTCTCAGAATTGTTAGAAGATGATTTTAATTGAGGAGATAATTTATTGTTTACTAATAAAAAGCCAAACCATTGCCTTCTGTGTTGAGAAATTAAACAACTGAATTAACATGTTTTGTTCATGTAAACTTCAGTGAAAAAATAAAATGTGTTTACAGTGCTCCTAGCATTTAGTGTGATGCTCCAACACTATACATTTAAGGATACTTGGGATATTAATATAATTATGTAAAAGATGGTATTGCAACATCTTCTTGCTGTTGAGACTCCTGATTTCTACTGTTGAGTTAATTTTTTGTGAGATCTATCTTCAGCTTGTGGAACAGATGTGGCTCAGTGACTTTAGGATCTTGCTGTGTGATGTCAGTATTCAGACCTGTAGTGAAGCAGAGGGAAGCCTTTGGGAAAACTCTAAATATTCTCCAACTCTAAAATTAAACACTAACATCAGAAGCAGGTGTTACTGAAATGTGTGGTAGTACTTTCATGAATGTAGTTGACATAGAGCACTTATGTTTAGTTTTTGGCTAGTGCCATAAAAATTATTAGAACAGTCTTTAAGACCTGGAAGATATGTTTTTTTTATTGTGTTGCAGTTTTCATCATAATCTAGATAATGTAGACAAAATGTTCAAATTCTAGTTTAAAATTAATGTGTAATTTTTTTGCTAATTCCTTATATACATATATTTCAAGGCATAAGCTTTCTACAGCAGTATTGGTGGAGGTGACTCAAAATGCCTGAGTTATGGGCTACAGAGAAAGAGGAATAATTTTTCCTAATTCTTCACCCTCTTGGTGGTTGAACAAAATTGGGAGTACCTTTCTTTGAGGTCATTTCAACAGTGATAGGGTGGGGAGGGAGTCTGCTGTAGATTTTCCTTACCTCTACCAGCTGATATGTTATATCAAAACCTTCTTACATGCACTAATAACAGCTCAGATGAGGTCAAATGAGCCTCCCAAGGTAATTTTACCTACAGCTGCTCACATGCCACATACGGCTGGGAAATAGATTGTATTTACAATAAATGTAAGTCTTTATTTTGCTTCCTGTTGTACATAACTTTTTCTGCTTATGTGTAAAGATAAAACTAAAGTGGAAATGCAGTGCTAATTCTTGGAATGGCTTAGTTGAGGAATCTGGAGACATAGTAAAGACTGACTGGGTTGTAGACTGTATGTAAGAGAACCGTAAATGATAGAAGGCAAAGTATGCTGTTTCCATATATAGAGGGGACCATCAGTGTTAAACTAAACGTAATTGAAATCTTTCAGAAGTATAGACTGTCTTCCTGACATCCTGGAATTCAAACCTGTAGAATCTTTCTAGGCTTTGAGCCACTCTGAGGAGGTGTAATCCTTGTTACGCACAGATATCTGAACTGTTTAAGCAAGTTAAAATCACTGGAAATGCAATCAGTCTTAAGCTGCAGCTGTATATGCTGCAGGTAAACCTTGATGTTTTCCTGTAGAAAAAACAAAATGGAACAGATTATTTATGTTTCCAGGCAAATTTTCTGATGGAAAAACAAAACCATCCACAAATTTTCTCAAAAATTTTATATAGTCTTCTTTCACCCATGCCTCCAAAATTGGCTCTATTTACAGGAAAACCATCTGTAAAGCAATCATACGACTGGTGATAAGTTTTGGAACAGTTTTGATTTCTTATATATCCAATACCATGTGGTTGATGGAGCAAGCTTCCTTGGCCTTACTCAGCTTGTATCTAATCTAAGTAGCTGAATTGATTGTCATTGCATTTGCAGATACTAGTTAGAAAATAATCATGGTTTTGTATATCTTGGTCTTAACTGTTGGAAATTGCAGCTGTGAGTTACGTACAACACCTGATGATAGGTGCAACACCATCAGTACCATTTCCAACTACTTGTGAAAAGGTGTTCTTAGAGCTGTTCTAACATACTTGCAAAAATTTGGGAATTTTTTGGCCACCGCAGAGGCCAGTAATTGACCCATACATAAATAGAACTGAAGTTTATTTCAAGTTTATTTATTAGCTTAAAAAAAATGAAGACAGGTAATTATGAAATGTGTAACTAAGTAGCTGTGTATGGAAAATTTTATCCCCATTTGAACTAAAATATTAATAGTCCAGTAAAGAATGTGCCCTGATCTGCTGATGCAAAACTCCTTGAGGATAGGAGATAGCCCAAGTTTAATGACAAATAAACCAGGAGAGAGGCCAGATTTCTTCTATAACTTGAATTTCTGAAGACAGAAAATGGAATGTGGAGAAGAATCTTGGAAGATTGAAGAAAAATAATGTTTAAAGATGCTTTTACAAGTTTTACAGTATTAAGGCTCTCACAGCATATTTATTACTGTATGTTAGGGCTTTGTGACTTTTTTCCTTCACTACTGTAATTTGAGCTGCAGCTTGTACAAGAATATGTACAAGATCAAGTCTGAATACATCAGTTCAGTGCGTTGAAAGGATAATGGAGCATGAATGGGTCCAAGCACAAGAAATACATGTGACTGAAGAGGCAGAAAACTGCCTTTTTTTTTTTTTTTTTTTTTTTTTTTTTTTTTTTTTTTTTGTGTTGACCAGTAAGAGCCAGGAACAATATTTTGATATGTAAGCCAACTGAAAAACTTAAGTCTCAAAAGACCCAGTATGAGTGGACTGCTTCATAGTTTCAGAATAGACTTCTGTTTGCTACAGGTGTCTTGTTTCATGGTGCTACTGATGATGGTATTCCAAACTGTTAACTGTTAAACCTCTGGAGAATTGATCCAACGTTGTGGAGTGCTGTCCTCTGATGAGATTTTTGTGTGATTTTTCTCTGCCCGTAACTACTCGTCATTTCCAAGTGGCTTGCATGCTATTTAGCTTAGCTTCCATCTTGAAATGTTCTTATTTTAAGAAATGATAAAAAGATTTCTTCAAGGTTTTATCAGGATGGATGGATAAGTTTAAGATTTTACTACAATATACAAAGAAGGTTCTTAAATAATCTTCTGTGTGTAATTTTCTGCTTTCTTCAGCTGGGAAAGTATGAGCTTATTTTTTTGACATAAGCCTTTTCAATGCTTAAGGCAGTATGCTTTGTATAAAATGCAATATATAATGTTTTCCTAAGTGATGTGGACATATGTCGCAACTAATCTAGGAGGAACTGTGAACTCCCTTGAGGGTACAGAGACCTTACAGATCTGACTAGACCATGGAGCAGGATAATCACCAGTTGTATAAAATTTAATAAAGAGCAAGTGCTTGATTCTCCAACTGAAATGAGATAAAAATACGTACAAACTGGGGGGCAAGAGGTGAAGAGCAGCCCTACGGAAAGATATCTAAGGATTTGAGTTAATGGCAAGTTGAATAGGAGTCAGCAGCGCCCTGGCAGCCAGGTGGGCCAACAGTTTCCTGGGATGCATCTGGGCAAGGGCAAAGGAAGGTCTTGTCCCACTCTGCTCTGTTTTGAGCACCACAATATGAGAAGGACAGGGAACTGCTGCTTTGTTCAGCTTGGAAAAGAGAAGGCAGCAGGCAAGAGAGGCAGCAGAGTGGGAGGTGCTGATGTCTCTGCTGACCAGTGAAAGAGCAGATAGGATGGGAATGAGGTTGCATCCAGTGGAATTAAGGTTGAACATATGGCGTAGTCTGAATTCAAAAGTTATGCCGGTTCCTTTTGATAACTATTTGTATTAATCTAGGTAATGGGCACTTTGTTTATCAGTTTTCTTTCCTAAGCTTCATCCTATTTAATTGAAACAAACATTGATTCATATTAGCTTCAGAAAACTTGGTCCATAAAGACAGGGGATGAAGCAGTACACATTCTTACCCAAGCATTTAATTGTTCATGTTTTAAAGAAAAGTTACTTTCAGTTCAACAGCTGACTGGATCATGCATTGTATAAAGAAGTACTAATTTTTAAGAAACTAATTCTTTGTAGAAGAAGAAAATTTTAAAAAAGAAAAAAGAAATTTAAAAAAGAAAATAAATCCAGCCAAAAGCCTGTAGGTAAGATAAATGGCATTTATGATGTATCTTAAAGAAATTTTTTCAAGAGATTACATTATTGAAAGGTCTATATGCCACATTTTGACCCTTGGGAGATTTCACGGGAATATGTTTGTGCTGATGTTACTCCTTTTACCTGCCTTGGGCATTGTCCAAAAAGAGATGTGTGACTCTGTGGATTTCTATTCAGACCAAACACAGTCATTTTTATTCTGTCCTTTGATAGAGTCCAAAGGCGTCTCATCTTTCTAAACAGAATACAGTTTTACAAACATCAGGTTTTACAAATTCAACCTACTAAATCAAAGCAGACCCATGTACATCAACATTTTTCTGATGTTTCTGAAAATTAGTAGTACACTTGCAGCAATCAGATAGGTGGTGAAATTAAATTGAAAGTTTAACTCTGCATTCTATCAGATCTTTAATTTTGCCTTTCCTAATATGAAATCTAAATCTGGTTTCTAGTAATTTTAAGCCTATTGCACTGAAGCTACAGTGAATGGTAAAAAGAGGATCTGCCATTTCTTTCAAGATCATTATATTGTCTCTCCATCTTGTCTGAACAAGACACCCTCAGTTTCTTTCCTCTTGTATTGGTTTTGCATTGGTTTTTGGTAGGAGGGGGTGCTACAGGGGTTGTTCCTGTGAGAAGCTGCTAGAAGCTTCCATCACGTTCAGCAGAGCCAATCCTTGGTGTCTACAAAGATTAAGCATACTACTGGCCAAGCCTGGGGCAGTTACAAATGGTGGTAATGCCTCTGTGATAACACATATAAGAAGAAAGATAAACAAAAAGCTGTTGCACAGTTTCATTCCAGCCAGAGGAGAGCAGGGCGAGAACATTTGAGAAGAACAGCTGTGCAGACCATAAGGAGTGGAGAAGGAGATGAAGAAGGTGCACCAGGTGCTGGAGCTGAGATGCATCTGCAGGCTGTGGTGAAGACCATGGCAAAGCTGCTATGCCCCTGCAGCCCATGGAGGTCCATGGGCATGCAGAGATCCACCTGCAGCCCATGGAAGAGCCCTGACCAAAGCAGGTGGATGTCTGGGAGGAAGCTATGATCCTGTGGGAGATCTGTGGAGAGAGGGGCCCGGCTCCTGTGCTGGAGTAGCCGCCTGTCCTTGACGGACTTTAACCCCAGGGAAGAGTGACCCACAGGACAGCTGCCTGTGGGATGGACTCACATTGCCGCAGTTTGCTGGGAGCTGTTGCTTGTAAGATGGAGCCATGTCAGAGAAGTTCATGGAGAGCTGACTTCTCTGGGAGAGTCCCCATGATGCATCAGTGGAATGATTCCTCTTCCTGAGCAGGAGGAGAAGCCACAGGAGATAAACTGATCGTAATCCCCATTCCATGTCTCCTTGCACCACTGGGGTAGGAGATTAGGAGCTGGAGATAAGAAGGAGGCAGGGGTGGTGTGAAGGTGGTTTTAAGGGCTTGTTTTACTTCTCACTATCTTGCTCTGATTTTTTTTTTTTTTTTGGTTAGTAAAAAATTCACTTAATATTGTTAAGTTGAGCCTGTTTTGCCCACAATGGTATTTGATGAGGGGTCTCTCCCGGTCCTTACCTCAACCCCTGAACTCTTTGTTATATTTTCTCTCCTGTGTCCAGCTGCAGAAGGAAGTTAATGAGTGGCTTTCATTGGTGCCTGACATCTGGCTCAGGTTGATCCACAACAACCTCCCAAGATAGTTATAGTTGAAAAGCCTGCCTGCTTAGTATGCCTGCAAATCCTGCATCTAAGTAATCTATGAAGACACTAAAGAGTACTAGGTCTGGAATGGAGCCCTGTGGAACCCCGCTAGTCACAGATCACCAGTCTCATGTCATCCCATTCATTGTCACCCATTGTGCCTAACCCATGAGCCAGTTGCTGTGCTTGTGATGATGTGTTTATCCAGCGGAGTGCTGGACATTTTGTCCAGGACACTGTGAAAAACAGCATTGATGACTACTGAAATGCAAAGTGATGATTACATTAACTGTCTTCCCTTGATTGAGGAGGTGGAGAATCTTGTCATGACTGGGTATCAGAAGGACTTTCCCGTCATGAACTCATGCTGGCTGTGAATGATGACTGTGATGTCCTTCAGGTATTTTTCAGTAACAGAATAATCTCAAAATTTTACCAGGCACTGAAGTGAGACTGACAGGTGGGTAGTTATCTTGAAAATTGGGATATTAGCCAGCTTTCAGTCATCTGGGACCTTCTACGATTCTATATTTCTGTGAGTATATGGTGATGAAAACACATACAAAGGTTGTGCAGCTGTCATGCTTTTGGCCTTGAGTTGTATAAATACTTTCCCTTCATCCTCTACCCATATAAAAGATAAGTTATCACATTTTCAATTTTAGCTCTCTAAATAACTTCAGTTGACTGAGAGCCTTAGATTTTGTAGCAGCTTAGAAACCATTTGATACTAGAAAGTAAATACAGAAAATGGGGTTCTAAATTTAATATGGGTATTAATAATGGGTACATTATTATGGGTAATTAATATGCATACATATCTGCTTTATATCTGCAAGTGGGATAGATGTTCTAGACCTTGTTCTATTCAAGCTGGACATTAATTTTCCCAGAGGCAATATCAGACCCCAGCTTATTTGCCTGAGCAGCTGTGGGGCTTCTGGTCCAATTTTTTATGTTTTCCACTAACATACCATGAAATACCTGAATGCCAGTATGCGATATTGATTTAACTGAAGTATTTGTAGTCTTTTGGATATAAGTAGTAGATAGCCATTAAGATTTTAATTGATAATCTTGGCAACTCTAGCTGTCCCCAAGAAAAACCCTTAAATTCACTTGTGTTGGTGTAAGTTTCAAGAAAAAGAAAGCTAAAGGAGGATATATTAAAACCTGTTAATTATAAAATATGTTATTTATTTTTTTATTTGAATGCAAACTCTGTTGTCCTTGGTGCTGATACATGTCTTCAGTACCTATGAAATTCAAATATTTTCCTCATTTTTTAATACTGTAGATGCTGTTCTGCCCATTTGCATTACCAGATACCATAAATCAGAAACAAAATAATTTGTAATGTTTCAAATTTTAAATTAAAATAAAAAATTTCATGTTAGACTCAGTTTTGTTTTCTTTCTAAATGAAAGGGCAAAATTATGATTAAAAATGCAAGTTTTGGGGTTTTATCTGTGTGATGTTGCTGTGGTAACTGTTCTGTCAACTGTGGTCTCGAGTACAAAGTATAGTGAAGTAAATGTACTCAACACCCCTTATGCCAAGATGTGAGACTTGCCTTGAATATGACATTCCACTGCAAAATCCTGTTGAAACATTTAGGATTGTCTTTTTGTTTCTTTTCTTGAAGCAAACACAAGTTCAGTTTTGGGTAGCAATTGTATCATTCTCCAGTTAGCAAAAGCAAGGAAAGGCTACTCTGAATATGTTTTATTCAGCAAAATTAAAACTACAGCTTCTTAAAATCTTTCCCTGGTTGAATGGCAAGATGATAATAGTTTCATATTTTCAGAATTAATTTGAATATTCTGTTCAGAAGCTACTTAGAGTTTAAGACTGACAGTGGACTACAAGCCTTTTATGTAGAAGGACTATAAACTTGGCTGATGCTTTATAGTGAAGTTGCATCAGCAACTTAACAATGGAAAGAAGAGAGCATATGCTTTGTCCAAGCTTAGCCCTTGACAAACGACCATTTAGGGTTATTATATAGACTGACCTATTTTGACTATTGTTGCATGTGTCAATAATGTTCTTTGCACTTTTCAAAACTGATGACACATAATCCTAGAAATATTCATGGCAGACTTCTCAGGGACTCTCTGCCCATACACTGAAAGTCAACATCCCTTTAAAAATTCTGCAGCAAGGCTTCCAAGTGTGTCTCTTTTCTTCCTAGCTAGTAATCAGGAATCTAGGTTCCTGTGTTGTTCTTTAATCTCATTAAGAGGTCATATAGATGAAATAGATGTGTTATAAAACTTAACTAGCATGGCAAAGCAATATTTTCTAGTTACTTCCACCATCGTGACGTTTACAGAATAAACTGACTCCAGCAAGACTTTCACAGGAGTGTTGTTGATTGTGAGAAGAATATGAGAGTTTCTCTTGCCTGTTGCAGAAATACAGGAGGACGGTCAACATTCAGCCTGTATTGCCTGAATCTCAGAAGTTCTGTTACCAACAATGGCAAAACCAGAATATTTCCGAATAATATTAGTGATGTATCTGACACGGATGTTTGGCAGCAGGTATCCTATCATCATTTACAGAGCATCCATCTTCTAATGTTACCAGCCAAAGCCAAGTGCCCACTTTGTTGGGGTTACTGCCAAACAGTGAAATGTTCCTGCTGGAATATGCTACCTGACACTCTACTATTAGCTCTGTCTAAGATGGTTGCTTGCCCAACCCTCCTTTTTTTCTTTATTTTGAATATCTGCTGTCAGACAGCTTGGACTTCTCTTAAGCTGAACTGTAATCAGCTAGGCTTTCTCTTCCTTATCGGCCAAGCACTCAAGAAACATATTTGATTTAGGATTTTGTGGATTTTTTCCCAGGGCCAATGTAACCCCAAAATGGGCCCCTCTAGCCGTACTGTGAAACTGCTTGAAGAAGGATTTGGTCAAAGCAGGCAACCTCTGTGAGCAGCTCCTACTAACATGACAGGATAGTAGCCTTCAGTTATAAACAGCTATCAGTGGAACATAGATGAAGTGTTGCTAATATATTTTGTCCCCTTTTATTGTAAATTTAAGTATACTTTTAGCCCTTTTAGAAACAAAGTAGGTTGCATGTTACAACATATAGGTTTTCTGTCTTAGAAAGGCATTTGTTTTCTTTCTGTCTGTGACTTGTAACTGCTGCATTTTATGTTGTTCTGCTGTCAGCTTCTCAAGGACAAGAGGCTGTGTCCAGATCACTTAAAGGAATATGAAATTAAATGGACTGCAGTGGAATATGAAGAGGCCTTTGAGGACTCTTGAAAGGAATGGAAAGGTGAATCTTCTTGCATAGGTATCATTCAGACTATTAGGCTATAGGTACTATAGCCTAATAGTCTGAATGGGACTATCAGACTATAGGTACCATTAACAACTATATGAACCCAGTGATTGCATTTTGCTGGACTATAAACATTTTTGCTGGACTATAAACATTGCCTTCTTCCTTCTTTCCTCCTTCCTCTCTGCCTTTCTTCCTCTTTCAACAAGGAAACCCTCTTCTGTTGAGTAAGTGCTGACAAGAAAACATATCCTTCCTATGAAATGCTCTTCCAAGCTTGATCACTATCCAGAATCAAAGATAACCTGCCAGACGCCAGGCTCTGGGTTTCCCATTCCTCATGTGTGCATGGGAATGCTTGGGGGCCCAGTTCATGGTCATGTGGCAGAAATTAAGGACCCACTATTCCAATAGCATTGATGATTAGAATTGGAGCCATGTTAGCTACTGGAACTGTAGTAGTAAGATAATGCTGTTGACGATGTTGAATTTGATGTCCCATGTTTGGAACAGGTGCCAACTTATCTCAGGAG
The DNA here is from genome assembly GCF_022539315.1 of Serinus canaria. Classification (NCBI taxonomy): domain Eukaryota; kingdom Metazoa; phylum Chordata; class Aves; order Passeriformes; family Fringillidae; genus Serinus; species Serinus canaria. The sequence continues at coordinate 14,353,964 of NC_066343.1, forward strand.
ACAACTACTAGAGTTCTGACATGATACACATCAGTGTTTACAGCCAGTATCTTCATGTGAGTGTGAATGAAGCAGTTCTGCTGACACACTGCTGTGACCTCACTGTTCTTTTGATTGAGGTTGCAGGCTCCCTGTGTTAGTCACTGGATTTCTTATCTATGGGCTTGCATGATATGTGTCCTGAATTCTGTGGCACTTAAACTAAATATTTCAGGCGGTGCCACAGATCTTTGTTGTAACTACAAGATCTTTGTTGTACTGCAATACAGAGATCTACATTAACTGTACTACATTGCAGAATTGAACTGCTGTGAAGATCATCCCTTCAAGGTTAGTGTTGCCTGCTTCAGAACTGGAAGAAAAGCCTAGAAAATGGAGGCTGCTGAATTGAATAGACCACCAGCTCCAAAAACTAGATCTGGAATGCAACCTCTTGCACCCAGAAATTTATGGGTACAAAAGTTGAAGGGATCAGCCTGTATACCTGTAATTTTTTAGCAGTTGTGGATGTAGGCTCAAAAACTGCCAGCTCAAAACCATCAGACAGCAGCTTAGTCATTTTTGTTTTTCTGACCAAGTTGCTACAGATTGTGTGGCTGCCTCTCCCATGCTTTACTATATGTCTCTTGAAATTCTGCTTGGTAAAAGCTCTATCTTATCTACCTCCACCTTGTCAGTCATGGCAGCATACTGCCTCAGTAAGATGTGTGTGGTCATTGAAGGTAAATGGGAAGTAGACCTTAAAAAAACCAAGGTAGATGAGAGAGGAGCTGATGAGTAGGTGTTGGTAGTGAAAAGAGGCCCAGAAAAGGCTTGCCAAACTTAAAGCAAATCTTGTAAATTTTGCCCTAAATCATGCCTTCTTCATGCCTCTTTAAATCTTGATTTAGTGGTCCCTCTGTGGTTTATTAGTGTAGGTGTAAGTATATTGGTGTTTTTCCATGAGGGAATGTTTTGTGCACACAGTTGAAATGTGTAGCCTAAATAAACCCTTGAAAATAATGTCTGGCTGACCATCATTACTCAGGCATGTGCAGGTCATTGGCTGATGTTTGTGACAGATTCCTTTTTATAAGGTTAATGCATCTGTGTTAGCTCCTTTTATATAGATATCAGCACAGGCAGGTGGCAGATAATAACATTTTCATTTAAAAACTAGATTTGTTGTGAAGGAGCAGTCTAGACATGATGTTTATCTCTTATTACAATGTATTTAATTCTCTTTTAACGAGATAGCTTCTTCTACATTGACAACACAGTGTACTAAGAGGAGGTACGGTTTACTTACAAGCTGTGTAAATATTTACCTCCAGAATAGCTGCACTACTCACAGCTTTGCCTTGCAATGTTCTTACTAAGCAATAATATTGATGCTTATATAAAATAAACAAAGTTACCAAAACACTTATTCATGTGCCTAATTTCCATGGAGGTCCGCTGGAATTAACTTGATGTCTAATGTCTCTGCTTAGCTTGAAGCATTTTAAGTTGTAGTAATGGAATTCCAGTTTGTCTGGAAGAATCATGTAAGTAGACCAGGCTACTGCAAAGCCATTCCCTGTTGAAAGTGTGCAGGCAGACACCATACCCTGTTCATGTCAAGGAATTATGTACTTAGTAGTACTGCGTGAGCCTTATGACAGACCATGGAGTTCAGGCTTAATCTGAAGTAAGTGTACTTAAATAAAAATTTGCAATGTATGAAGAACTTGCTAACCACTTTGACTACATATGTTGCTCCACAGACATTTAGAAGGCCAGATGCTTCAGTGTACAAAAAAGAGGAACACTTACTCAGTTTAAAATTTACAATTACATATTTAATGGTAGTATGCAGTATCAAAAATTTAGATACATTTGTTAAACATTATTCTTTGCTTTATACAAAAGTAAAAATCAGTTTTTACTAGATAATAAGTTTTTTTAATATTGTCAAAAATAAATGAATTTGCATGAAGGTTTGTTTTTGCTATTAGTATCTGTATAATACAGATGGGAATACTTACATGAATTCCTTAATATCTGTTTCAAGTAATCCTCACTGTTGCCATAAAGTGGTGTTTTTAGTCTTCATGATTAGAAGTTTGGAGGTTTTTCTGCTGGCTTTCATTTACTAAGAGTATCAATGGTCTGGTTTTACACACTTGCTATTTTAAATCTTAAATTTTAAATATAAACTTTTTACAGTAACATATTTGATCACTTAATGGAGAATTGATTGTTGATATTTATAAAGGCAGTATTTCAAACAGAAGTCCTCTGACCCTAGTTAGGTTCTTTTGTGGCTTGTGTATGTTCTCATTGCCTATAAAGTAGTTAGAATAAGTGAATTTACAACAAAAGATCAAGTGCTTAAATTTTTGGGAAAGTACAGATTTTCTCAGCAATCTTATTTTAATTCTCTACACACATAATGGTATTATTAGTGACTGTGTCTCCTTTTTCTTACCACAGGATTTTTCTTGTTTACTGGAGGATGGAGAAAATTAATAAATAAACTTTCATTGTACTGTTTTCCTCACATACTTGCATAATTTAGGCATTATTCCAGTTTTCAAATGTTTTCCTACATAAAGAGTAACTACTTTTTCCTTAGTTTTATTTCAAGCCACCCATACCAATTGTGTCTTAGGCCTTCAAATGAATAAAAATCAAATCAATTTTCACAGAAACACCAGAAGTTCTTATTCCCACTCTACAGTTAAGGGACCAAGACCATAAGAAATTAAATTTTTACTAATTTTAGTGAGTTTTCTTCAGTTAAACAACTAGAGATTATTTTCCAGGGTGTTGAAGCATTTCATATGTTCTGTGTATGTGCTGGCTTTTTCATTTTTGTGTTGTGTGAGCTTTTATAGACCCAGAATCCTAATTTGACTGATCAGCAAATGAGAACTACGTTGTGAATGGCAAAGTGGACAAATTTTGAGTTAAAAGATTTCTTTGACATCACTTGGAGACTCAGTGGCAGAGCTTAGAGTGGAATCAGTTTCTCTAGAGCATTGTTCAATTTTGTTTTCCTTTCCTTTTCCTTTTAGGCTTGAAATAAAACACATAGATATGTAATCTCCGTTCATCCCTACTTCATTCCTCAATTGTACCGAGTCTCATATGCTGAATGAAGAGAGAAAAGTACTTTATAATTATGTAATTAAGGGCTGAATTGCAGTGATATGCACAAGGGGGCAACTTTCTTCTGCTATGATTAAAGAGAAGTTATTTGTGTTTGGAGAACTGAGCTAGTATTCAGGAGTCAAAAACCCCCAAAACAAAACAAAAAACCCAACCAACTAACCAAACAACAACAACAAAAAAAGATGAACTTGGCAACTGTTAAAATTGCAATTGTTTGGAAGCAAATACTTTATTTAAATATTCCTCTAAAGGAGGAGGGATTTCTTTAAGGGTAGAGGATTTGAGATGATGTTTTCAAGAATAAAAAATAGTCTTTGGAGTGCTATCCACAGGTTTCAATGTATTTCATTGTCCAGGAGAAACTAATTCTGAATTTATTTGCTTTGAATAACCTCTTGCAAATCTGGACAAAAAGGCTGAAGGAACCATTTATCTGCAATTGCAAATTTTAAATTCTCTCTAAGAATATGCATTATTCCATTTTCTGTGCATACATGTCAGCAATCTGTCTTGCTACAGTGTAGCTATATGCTCTGTTTGGAGATACCTGTTTTGTTTCCTTCCCAGCTATTGATATTTGGTTTACTTACAAATAAATATGTCAGACCAAGAGTGTTGAAATTAAGTAAGTGAAGCAGACAAGGCTTAATGGACAAGAAGCAGCAGTGTCTTCAGTTTACCACTATAATGTGTAGAGTACACTATTATCTGCCACAAACTTTGCATCAGGAGGGGCAAATAATAATTTGCTGAGCTGGTCTGATCTTTCACTCAAGAAAAGTGAGAGTAGAGGATTTCCCTTCCCTTTCCCTTTCCCTTTCCCTTTCCCTTTCCCTTTCCCTTTCCCTTTCCCTTTCCCTTTCCCTTTTCCCTTATTTTTTCCTTTTTTTTCTCTCTTTTTTTCCCCTCCTAAGGAAGGAGAAATAAAAAAAATGTGTAAGGGTCATTGTTTAAGGGTCAGTTTTAAGTAAGGTGACTTTTCTGAGCTAGTGAAAGGCATGTCCCGTCTTATGTGGGACATTATCTTATTTGCTGTGTAACACAAATTAGGTGGTTGGGTTCCGACTTTCTCTACTAAAGCAGATTCCATTGAATGTCTAACCAGTGTACTTCTGCATAGATGAATAATTAAATATGAGAATAAGAAAGGTTTTTTTTTAATGTGAATGACAAATTTACCATGAATGTCTAAAAAAGCTAATTAACAAGGTGGATTCTGGAGGTCACAACTGAGCCTACAAACTGTGCCACCCTTGGTCTGTGTTAAAAGAAAAGTTAGAGGACCAGGTAGGGGCCAAGAGGAAATAGCTTCAGCATATCAGTCCTGGGCATAACTACCAATGTGTGGAGCTAAGTTGAGAAGAAATAAATGATTCAGATTCCCATTTACATGTCTGAGTGTAATACTTGGTCATACTGGGTTGAATGTGGACACAGACTTGTCTGAGTCAGAATGGCTGCAAGTGAAAAGTGCTTCCAGCAAACCCAGATGTAGTATTTGATTTCCATCAGTCAGAGGTCCTGGAAACATTCTGGATACTTCAGCTGCAGAAGGTGCAACCAAGCTCAATTTCAACTCTGTTTGTCTTTGAGGCCACAGCAACAGCAAGAAGTAATGGATAGCCAGGGATTAACATAATTGGTGACTTAATCCTTCCAAAAAGAAGTTGAATCCCTACAAAGGGGATGTGTATACAGAGGTCCACTTGGCAGACAACCCAAATTTAGTTACAATGCATGTTTACTAATATTTGGTCTGACTCCAATGTTTAACAATTAATGTTTTTTATTTGGTATCCAAGATTTCTGTGCCTGAGTATTTTTCTTTTTTTTTTCCTTTAACTAAACATGATTTAATTTTCTATCAGTAAAAACACTTCTCTCCCTTTTCCCACACCCACCTCCCCACCGCCCCCCCCGCCAGTTTCCAGTTATTCTGATGTGTAATAGTGTAGAATTTTTAGAGACCATCCTTAATAATTTTCTTGGCTAAGGGATGGCAGCACAAAGCTCAAGCCTAAAGCTCTCTATTCCTAGGAGTTCATCAGCACATGGACGGAGGAATCAGGAGCACCAAACCCTCTGAAGAGCACCACATCCAAATGAAGGGCTCTCAATAGCTCTTTATGTTTGCCGACTCAGTTCTGAAGCCAAGTGCAAATTCTGATTTCAGGCTTGTTAAGTTTGGGTTTATGACAGGTACATCTTGACATCAGCATCCAAAACCAATTGACATGTTTACTTTTGCTGAAAGCAGCAGGAAATAAGTTTTCAAGTGAAAGAAAGGACCTTTTTTGAGCTGCTTGAGGCAGGAATTATTAGATTAAGAGAATGAGTTTTCCAAATTCACACCAGCTTATCTAACAGAGAATAACTGGGTACTTGGTACAAATCATCATATACTTTAGATAGGAAGGATGAGGAGAACAATAATTTTCTTTATATTTAGATAAAATACAATTTAGTTGCAAAATTATCCTACTGTTCTCAGTTGAAAACAGCTGAAGTTACCTTTCTCTAAGAGATAATGTGACTTTTATTGACTGATGTAATAAAATAGAATCAGAATCAATGAATGGCCTGAGTTGAAAGGAACCTTAAAGATCACCTAGGAGCAGCCCCTTGCCAAGGGCAGGGACACCTTCCACTGGACTAGGTTACTCCAAGCCCCACCCAGCCTGGACTAACACTTTCAGCGAGAGTTCTTCCCATTTTATTGTCTCATGACAATTTTAAGACATAGTTGAAGAATTAGTATTGGCTAGAACAATATGGTTGTATTCAAAATAAATGGGTTTTGTGTGTATACCTAAGTCTTGTTTGAAGAAAAAAAAAAAAACTTAATTTGATAGAAAATAAATATTCAATCACTGGAGACACTTGTCAAAATATTTCAATACAGGAATGACTGTGGAGAATTCAAGAATCAGAAATCAGTTTTCATAATACAGACAAAAAAATAATAGTTTGGAAATGTTGCTAGCCAAAAAATGTTACCTGTTGAAGGTAAAATAACACATAGAAAAATATTTGTAGCAGGAAAAATGTTTTCCATTTTATGTGTTTTCTTCCAAGCAAGAATATCCTACTTTTTTTTTTTTTTTTTTTTTTTTATTTCTGTTGTGAAGAAAAATTTCCAGTGTCAAATAGGTATTGTCTTTTCATTTTAACTCTCAATTACATCTGAAATATTTAATTTGAAATCCTGAGTCTAATATTCAAATGTTCTTTAAAGTGACTTTTGGAAAATAATTTTAGAGTATATTGGCATTTGCAAAATGTCTACCTTTTTCAGTTTTGTTCTTATTCAAAAGAGCATTCTTGTAGTATTGGAAATTTCTGAAGAGTAAAAATGCCCTTGTAATAACATGGTTAACATTTTTATTTCCCCTCAACTCCAGAATTCTGTTTCTTTTTCAGGAAGTATGAGCCTAGAAGAGATTTTCATGACATTCAATTACTGAAGGCAAGTCTAATATTTTGATTTCTCAAGCTTGATCCTGTAGTTCCAATAAAACTAAACATTTTTTGACTCATTAGGGCTGGAACTAGACTTTGAGAAAACCTTCATTTCTGTTTATACTCTTAAATAGCAGATGGATCTTAAGAGACAAATGTGGTAGTGATTTTACAAGCAGCTCTGACTTTAACAAAATAACATTATATTAAAACCAGTAATAGTTGGTTTTGTTTCAAAAACCTAGCTGTAGACTATTCATAGCCTAGACAGTGTTTAACAGACTACCAGATGAAAAATGAATCATTAAACATAAAATACTAAAATAGAGCTGAATAAGCAACTAAATATGTACTTGGCAGCAGAGATGTCTGGAATTTTATTGTGTTTTTTTCACTTCTTTTTTTCTTTGCTGTGATGGGAGATGAGATGACAAAATCATTACAGAAATACACAGTCTGGACAGAGTAACTCACAGCCAAAGTCTCAACTTCCTCCTTTCCCTCCCTGAGTGTTGGTCACACAACCACTTCAGCTGTGACCATTGGGCTAGTAATTGGAAAAGAGGAGGGTACAGATCCTGAAAATTCCTCAGGAATGGGACATATAAGGGCTGGGTTTTCTTTCTCCGTGTGTGTATGTGTTCACATGCAGAAAGAGCAGACTCTTCTTGTAGTTATGATTTCATCTCCTCTCCTGGGTTCCTATAATTAATATTGCAGGTACCAGATCACTTATCATTTGCACTTCCATATTTAGTGGCATTTCTTAGCATTTTAGCAGGTTCTGCTTAACTCATATCTTTTCATCCATTCTCTTTCTCTCCCTCCCTTCTTCCCTCAAAGGGTACAGCCCTTTTCTTTATTAGCACAACCCTTTATGCTTCTTAGACAAAGACAATTACATTAGTCTTGAAAATATTTGGTACTCTGGCTGTGCCTGTACATTGCAGACTCATTTATAAATAAAGATTCTGCTGCCATGTTATGTCTGGCCTAGGAATAAACCAGTAATTATATGAAAAACTTACTGTGGAATTGTTAAGAAAGTCTGTGCTATGGTTGGTTCAAAGAGATAGGCAAAATAATATGTAACTTAGGGGCTGGGAAAAAATGCAGGAAATTCTTTCCTTCTGTGCCACAAACAGACAATCATATTTATCACTTCCAGCCTTCCAAATGCTTTGATATCTCCTGTTCATCTTTGTCACGCACAGATTGTCCTCCTGAGGCTTCCCAGTACTCTTCTTGCTCTTTGAGTGCCCCTGAAAGTGATTACTGCTACCAAAGATTGTTTGGTATGTGAAAAATCAACCTGATTGACAGTGCTGAGAAAGGCTTGTCATACACTGTATGACCCAGGTCTGTGAGCTACTAATTAAACACTCTAAAAGTGTCAGATTAATTTTGCTTATGGATTAATTTTGTTCATGGAGCTGATTCTTCAGACTGGCAGCGTCCTTATTAGTGTTTTCCTTTATTTCTCCTTCATTTCAGGAGAACATCTTTAGCAAGCTCACAGACAACCCCAAGCTAAGAGGAAGTGTTGATCTGCTGGAAGGCAAGATGGCTTTGCAGAGGGATATGGATAGGCTGGATTTATGGCCTGAGGCCTACTGGATGAAATTTAACGAGGCCAAGTGCTGTGTCCTGCCCTCGGATCACAACAACCCCTGGCTACAAACCGAGACAATGGCTGGAAAGCTGCTTGGGGAAAAGGACCTTGGGGGCTTTTTCCAAGGCACAGTGGGTGAACAGTATCTGAATGTGAGCCAGCCGTGCCCAGGTGGCCCAGAAGACCAATGGCATCCTGGCCTGGATCAGCAATACTGCGTCTAGCAGGACCAGGCAGTGGCTGCTCCTCTATACTCAGGACTGGTGAGGCCACACCTTGGGTGCTGGATTCAATTCCAGGCACCTCAGTTCAGAACACTGAGGTGCTGAACGGAGTCCAGAGAAAGGCAATGGAGCTGTCCTAGGGTCTGGAGCATCTGAAGCACAAGGAAGGGTCTGATGAGGAGCAACTGAGAAAATTTGGGTTGTTTATCCTAAAGAAAAGGAGGGTCATGAGGACCTTATCACTCTATACAACAATCAGAAAGGAGGTTGTAGCCAGATGGGGATCAGCCACTTCTCCCAGGCACCAGGTGACGTGGTAAGAAGAAATGGCCTCAAGCTGTGCCAGGGGGGCTTAGATTGCATATTAGGAAAATTTTTTTTACAGAATGCGTTGTCAAACATTGAAACAAGCTCCACAGGGAAGTGGTAAAGTGATCATTCCTGGAAATGTTCAAAATATGTGTGGATATGGCAACTGAGAATATCATGTAATAGTGAACATGGCAGTGATGCTGGCTTGACAGTTGGACTTAAGGTTCTTAAAGATCTTTTCCAATTCTAATGAATCTGTGAATCCATGGTGCAGAGTACTTCCTTGTCTGAAAAGAAGTGGTTTTTTTTTTAGAGACAGTAGTTAGCCCAGTGGAGGCTCAGGTGTAAATATTAGCACCTGTTTAGACCAATGAAGAGATAGTTCCGCCTCTGAGAACACAGAGTATAAAGGTAGAACTCCCAGGAAGTGACGCTCTCTTGCTTGTCGGTCAGCAAAGGGATCGGGTCAGTTCTCTCTCCCCCTCCGGCTGTAGGCCGGGTGGGGGAGGGGAAAAGGCCACGAGGTGCGGTGAGCTAGGCCGGAGGCTTTGGATCTTAGAAAGAGAGAGAGAGAGAGAGAGACCGGGGGGGTGGGGGAAGTGAAAAGATGGAGGGGTAGAAGTAGTGAAAGCACCGAGCAAATTCCCCCCCCCTCACCCCGCTTCCTAGAGAGAGAGAGAGAGAAGAGAAAAAAGAGATAAGACGCGCCGGGCAGCTCCTGGAAGTCGGCCAAGAGTGAGAAGAGAGTCCGGCACCTAGAGATGATTTTAACTTTCTTTCCTTCACGATAGAAACCTTCCAGACGTTGATCCTCCCAGAAGACAGAGATAAGAACAAGAAGAAATAGACAAGTGAAATGAGAAGTTTGTGTGAGTAGAGAGTAGTAGAGTTAATGAGAAAAATTTACTTGAGAAGAGATAAACGGAGGAGCATTTTTTTTTCAGCTGTAGACAGACTAACTTTCTATTGTAACACAGAGACTGCAGTTTTAGAGAGAAAGCAATAGCTCAGACCCAAGAAAAGCAGTGAAGAGTAGTGGTGAGCAAAAATCAGAAATGAGAAGATTTCTGTCGTGAAGCCCTTGCCCCGGGGGAAATGGGGGGGATTTTGTTATCCCAAAATGGAGAGACTGTCGTTTTGTAGAACTGACCAAAGTATCCTTAAAAAGAAAAACCCCAAAAGCAATCTTCTGGTCCATTTCCATGGTGAGAGCATGGAATATGGAAAGGAGTTAGTCAAGAAATGACACAAAGAGAAAACTCCTTCCTCTTTAATAGAATGTATTGATTGTTTGAAGAAGAATAATAAACTGAAAATTAACACCTGAGAGATGGGGACTGAAGGAAGATTTGAGTTGGTATTGTATGTTGTAATGTGAGTTGAGAGGGGGAAGAAAAATGTGTTTGAAAGATTTCCATTCTGTTCTTTGTGTGTGTGTGTGTTAATAAAGTTTTTTTTCTTTTATTCCTAAGTTGGTGTTTGCTTGCTCTGTTTCTGGTCACATCGCACAGTAGACACTACGTAGATGCGTTTTCATGGAGGCACTGGCATTGTGCCCAGTCCAAAACCAAAACATTCCTCAATAACGAATGAAAACTGACACTGGATCGTATTTTCGTTGTTAGGCAGCTGGTATGAAGATGCCAAGACATAACCTATTGAGAAAAATACCAGAAGAAATGTCCAGCATAAGGGGACTGCTGTCTGCCCCTATTGCAAAATCTTGAAGGTTGTAGATGTGAATGTAGAGTTAACTTTGTAACGTCCTGGAAAGTGCTCTAACAAATGTTTTTTCCCTCTTGAATACTCGTGATAAAAAAAAAAAAAAAAAAAAGGAAATTAAAGCCAGGCAAAAACCCCCCCAAAGCAGCAAGTTTGTATACTGATGTAGTGAAGAAGAAAAATGGAATAAACTAAATAGGAAGCTAAGAAAGACATATAATTTCAGAATTTAAAAATCATTAGGGTTTTACTGAAAAAGAGTAAACATTTGTCAGTCTGATAGGGTGGCTGATTGCCTAAATTGTAAGTACAATTTTTCTTTCAGCCTCAGCTTAAAATGTCAATAGCATGTATTTCTGCTAAGTTTTGTACATTAGCTATTCTGGATGCTAGCTTTTCAACCGAGAGGAGGAAACTTGTGCTGTAAATTCATTTTGTAATAAGTCAAAAACCTGAAAACCTATTCAAATTTTCAGCGGACTGTATTTATAGAAAGGATGGGCAAATAGTCAGTTTACAAAGATATGTGATATTTCTGCTCACCTGTGTTTTATTTACCTCTGACACACAGAGGCTTACCACTTTATATAGAATGCTAGAATCATACACTCATAGAATATGCTGACTTTGAAGGGACTCATAACGATCATCATAGTCCAACTCCTAGGCCTGCACGGGGCACCCCAAGAATCCCTGCATGGCCCTGAGAGCATTGTCCAAACACTTCTTGAACTCTGTCAGGCTTGGTGATGTGATCACATCCCTAGGGTGCCTGTAGTATAAGGAATATATAATTAAGTGGATGGAGAGGAGAATGGATGGATGGACGGATGGACGGACGGATGGATGGATGGATGGATATTGGTTTGATCTACTCCCAAAGAGGAGTAGAAATGTTACCTGCTCTAGATGAAGAGTTGAGGGAATTTGGAAAAGGAATACTTCCAGCTAGCAGAGTAAGTCTCTGAACACATGATGCAAAAATTTCATATTTTGCATGAAAAAATATGTACATTTCTATGTATCAGCTCAGTTTCACAAACTCTGTTCTACCTACATTTGCAGACAAATTTTTGTGTTTGTGTGGTACACCAGTAAAAAAGAAAGAATCTGCAGGACAGCTTGTAGGTTCAGATCCAAAATCTTTAACATGAGATCAAGTGTTTTGGGATGAAAGTCAAACATTAAATACTCACATTATTAATTATATATTTTTACTTCACAAGAGTTTCAGTTTTTGTCAGTGTATTTTTCTATTTCAGTTTTCTAATTTTTATAAATTTGAAACATTATCAGAGCAAGAAGGTAAGACCAGAATATTTGTCCTTTGGATATTGTTCATCAGCTTTAATTTTCTTTCTGATTCATGTGTTCATGTGCCTGTACATGTTGCTTTCTCTTGAGCTACTAGTGGCTACTGGGGATATTTCTCCTCAGAGACACCTTCGGCTCACAAGCAGTTACTATTAAGCACTCGAGATAGGCCCATGCAAAGCAGAACTCAGTTTACCTCTAGTAGAAAAGTCCAGGCAATAGTGAAGAGAAAGAGAGCGTGTTCTGCTGGAGAGTTAAATCCAGAGTTTATTCCAAGGTATTACAGTTCCGAATCTCAGTACTGCTCCGAACAGACCCCGACCGCATGGCCGCAATGCCTTTTAAGCTCACAGGAAGGTGGGGGGGGAGGACAGGTGAGCCACCAACCAGGTGGGAGGGGGAGGGTCTCAGGGAACAATGACACCTGGACAGGCCAATGACCGCAGGCCTGAAGGGCATCTTTTGAACTTCTGCCAATCTCACGATGCCCTTCCTGAAATGTAGATTTTGATACAGCAATCCGGAACTGGGCAGGGGACAGGCAAGGAGGAAGTAGTCACAGCTGAGGGGAAGAACCTAGCTTTACACCACAACAGTACAGCCTCATCTTCCTAGGTATTTTTGTTCTCTGAAATGAACATTGCTGACTGCATAAGTGATATGCAGATTGTAAACTCTTTACGCATTACAATGCATTTACACTTTGATCATCAGCTCAGTAATTTCCACTGGCAGATACTTGTGATGTCAAAAGTAACAACAAGACTTATTGGCAATGCCTGCAGCAAGCTTATAGTCTAAGACAAATTCACAGATTTTTGTAAATTGCCAGTTGCAACCAGTTTGGCAAAGAGAAATAATATTTTTTCTGAATTACCTTTGTTTTACCAGGTGGTACTCCTTTTACTGAATTTTTCATGATTAACAAAATAATGTTAAATTTTTGATTGTGTAAAGCAGCTGCTTTATCTGGTTTATATCTATGCATCCAATCAATGGCAATTCATGTTTCCTCAAGGTCTGAACATTTTTTATATTTGCTCTTCCTTGTCCTCAGCTTGGCCTGCTTTAAACTGGACCCCTAGGGAAAAGGTGCTGCATAAGCAACTTTTAAAAGTATTTAGATCCTTATTGTATGTCCCCTTTAGAACTTCAATTTGTATTTGTCTTCAGCAGGAAACAGTAATAGATTCTGAAAATCTCTTTTTAAGATGTCTTCTTTTTATTGCACTTGTCTAACAGAGCTGAATGTCATACTTCAGTTACTTTGGAGAGCAAGTTTAATAATATGCTATATGTTAGAGAACAAATGCTAGTCTAAGAGCCTTTGCTTTTCACCAGCAGGATTAGTAACATTAGTAAGGCAGAAAATGCCTCTCTAAGCACATGTTCAAAATTTGACAGGTGTGATAAATATTAAATATTAATAAAAATCCTGAGTGTCCAGCATTCTTTTCTGCCTCTAGCTATAATTTCTAATGCACACAAGCTATCTTGAAAAAGGGTAGTTTTGAGCATTTTGACATGAGCAGGACTAGTACTTATCAACAGTATACATTAAAAAAAATCTTCAGTTTAATGAGAAATCACATATAGTGAGTGAAAGGACATGGAGAAATTTGTAGCCTTCCATATAACTATCTGATCCATACATAACCATTCACACTCTTTTCATTCTTAGTTATATTACTTAAACACCCACATACATGCACACTATGGCATTAATTCAGTAGCTTTCTCTGAGAATTCGTAACAGCAATTAAGACTGCATAAGCAACCTATGTATTTCCCTGAACTATAATTTTAATTGTTTTCTATTTCTCTTCAAACAAACAAACTCGCACTTTATTGAACATACAGTGAGGCACAAAGAGCTCTTTTGTATCCTGCCCAGTGTCCTGACACTATTGCTGTACTATTATTCAGGAGTCACCTCACTCCAGTGTTCCCCTTTCAAGTAAAAGCTTTGTCTACTTGTTTGGTGACTAATAAAAATTGAAAAACATCTATTATCTGCCAAATTCTGTTCCTGTCAGAGCATTTAATTTGAGGAGGATTCAACAGGACAGAATAAAAAATACCTGAGGAAAGATAAGGGCAAGATCCTCCAATAAGTTTAGCCTTGCAGATAGCATTCTTTCCTTCCTTGAAGAACTATTTTTTTTTTTGTTATAATATGTATTTTAAACATATTTCAAGTGTCATCAAACACTTGAAATTGGATTTTGGGTTTTGAGCATAAATGTCTATTGGATAATATTCAAAATGATAAATTGAACATAAATCTGAAGTACTCATATCTCATCATTTTGGAGAGCATTTTGTATTTGGATCCATATTACCAAAAAATGTGGTATTCCAAAATATGTTTTGAAAATAATACAATACATAGAAGTACACCTTTGTATGACAAATATTTTGTATTACTGGATGGACTTGAAAGATTGTTTTTATGCTTAATAGAATCATATTCCTATTTGTGTGTAAAATTGCACCTTTCTAAGACATCTTTTTTTTTAGTAACAATTGCTGCAAAGTTGTATAATGTCTGTCAAGCAATTTTTTGATGCAAAAAATCACTCCCTGTAGAATAAAACATCAAATATCTCTGTTTTTCTTTGGCTCTCAGCTTGATTACATGGTATTGCAGTGGAATTGTTATTGTAAGTAAGTTCCTGGGTTTAGCCTATCTTTCTAAGGGAACAAAAATGATGACCACATTATCTGCATGGATACAAAAGTCTTTCTGCTAGCCTCTCTTAATAATGAAAATGTTGGCCCTGAGAAAGGGAGTCCTTGAAGGCATTATCTTCCTGTACATAAAAAATAAAATTAAAAAAAGAGGTAGTCAAATAGAGAAGAGACAAAACAAAAAATTTAATCTTTTAAACAGAACACCAAGTGTTCCATGGAAATCAGAATGTAAAAATTGAATACAGAATTGTTTTTTCCTTTGGCCATACTAGCAGTGTACATTCTATCAAACTATCAAAGCTTTCATTATGCATGAATGTATGTGTGTGTGTGTGTATGTATGTATGTATGTATGTATGTATGCATGAATGTATAGTTGTATGTATGAAGAAATTGGGAGCTTAGCGTGAAGAAATTAGGAGAAAAGGTTGACTTTTGTGAGCACAGCAGATATGCAGACATTCGAATTCAGTTTTATTCCTGTGAAATTGTTAGGCTACCTAATCACAACATCTTGGGGTTTGTGCACAACAAAAATGTCAACAGATTTCCAGTTCCAAAATTCTTTCAAATTACCACTCTGTGTGAGCATGGGATTTAAAATTATTTTCTTTTAGATCCATTTTTCCAACGCAATTATTCTTCAGTAAATAGGGCTCTCAAAAAGCAGAAACAAATTTCAAATGCAATAATAATTCACCATGTGGTGGTCTGAAAAAAAATCAGACTTTTTACAAAGGCCCATACCCATGAAGTACACAAGGATTGTTAATCTCAAAAAAAAGATGTTTATTCCAAGAAAATGTAAAATGTGGTAAAAGATTGTGCTTTTGCCAGGCAATCTAGTGTGGCAGAAGAATCATTTATTTCTGAAATTAAACTTGGCAAAGAACATGGCAGATACTGGAAGTCCAGTATTAGTAGCAGATATTAGAGGTCCAGTAGTAGTAGCATTGCATAAGACTCTAAAATAGATAAGGATATAATAGTTCTTTTGGAGGGGACCTATAGTGACAATGCACTCAAAGTGCCTGACAAATTCAGGGCGGACCAAAAATTAAATCATGGTATTAAAGGTACTATACAAATGCCTCTTAAACATTGACAAACTTGAGGCAGCAACCACCTCCCTAGGTTGCTGTAACTGCCTGTCTACACACACTCCACAAATCACACTGACTACAGATTGCACCTAGCATCTAATGTTTACTTTATGGCTGGACTAGATTTTCTTCCCTTTTTCTTTCCAGTCCTGACTTTACCTCTCCATTTAGTCTTTTTTTTTTTTTCTTTCTTTTTTTCCCTTTTTTTTTTTTTTTCTGAAGGAGTAAGTGACAGAGATCCTCTTATTCTCCTGATATATTTTTCCAGAGCCAGATGGCACTTCTAGGAAATGGCAGCTGCATTCATGGTTGATTTTGCCTAATTTCACTTTCCAATACTTTCTTCTTATTAGGAACTTCACTGGTAGGCTGAAGAACTTCACAGAATGGATGGCCTTTGCCATGTCTGACTTACTGAGTTATCTGAGTTATTTCTAAACCATTTTAGAGAAATCAAGTAGACTAAATTTTGATCTCCTAACACAGGCACACCACACCAGCAGCTGGCATTTGAACACAGGCTGAGTGTTCTGCCTGTGATTAGCTAACCATTTGATTGTTCAGAACTAAATCTTATTTAATCTAAAAATTTTATAACATAAGTAATGCAGCATCTCTACTGTAGCTGGTAGTATAATAAATCCTTAGTTAGTTCAACATATTTATAAGAGTTTACTGAAAAAATAATGGTTTTCATCTTCATTTTTAGGAGGATCAGCTTATCCAATACAAGGTAGAAATGAAAAGCAAAGAAAGAGTAGTCAGACCTAGAGGATGCATTTAAGAATAGAAGGGAAAAAAACAAGCCATGATAAAGATCCAAGCTTCAAGTTATATTTTGATTTTTCTGATTCATGGTGCTCATTTAGATATTTCCTTTCCCTCCCTTCCTTTGCCGTTTCCTTTGCCAGTATGGCTAATCAACACAAACTGGGCTGGTTTTTGGCACACTGGCAGTGAACAGTCTTCATTCTTCCACCTAAATATATTTCATTCCTAAAAAGGATAACAAGACATCTATTGGAATCAGTTTTCAGAACATAGTTTCTAAGTATTAAACTGGGTCTGAGAATCTCCTAGAAGAGAGTTTCTGGTCCCCTAAAATTGCCTGTGAAAAGTTCACATTATGACAGAATAGCTTTTTGAATTTTATTACTGGAATACTATTGCTTAACTCATAGCACAGATGAAGCACTGTTGAAAGTCCTAATACCACTTGAAAAAGATATTGGATAGGGTGTAGGAGCCAACACCTAGCACTCTTCAGACATTTCCTTCAAACATAGCTATCAAAACCTTGCTGCCAAAGGCTAGGGTCCTCACAGAGCAGGAGTTTGAGAGGCATTGTACCTGCTTGGAGGAAACAAGGATTTGTCATTACTCCTCAGGACCAACTCTGCCATCAAAGCTGAACCTACTGTAGCCAGGAGCAGTGCTTAAGATGTCCCAAGGCCTCTTCCCACCTGAATTACTTTCCATATGATTGATGTTGTGGTGCATAGATCCTAAATGAACTCCTTGTAGCACCTTTTCCTTAGACTCAGAGCATAAGGTCACCATGCCTACAAATGTGGCCAAATGCTAAAGCCTTCATAGACAATGCCTAGGTCTCAAAAGACCTCTTTTCTTCCTATTTCATTTTACAGCTATTCAGTGAGTTGGTTCAGCTTCTGCTAATAGAGATTATTCTGGCAGTAAAGTGTTACTCAAAAAAATCTCTAAAGCAAACCAAAAGCTCTAAGCTGAACTTCTAGGATATAGGCTAATAGGTAATGAATTTCAATGTAATAAACAGAACTAAGAAGTTTGGTTAGGGTGTTTTTTGGTTGGTTTTTTTTTTGCATTTTTTTCCCTGTAAGATAGTCTTAAAATATTTTCCTTTAATATTTTCTTTTCTATAACTACCACTATGTTTACAGTTGCATAAGTCTAGTTAGTCAAGCACATTTACCAGACAATGATTTTCACTTCACTTGCTCTGGATACATATCTACCATATATATCTTTTATGCTTTTTAATATAACGTAAGGGATTTTTATTGTCAATAATAGCTAAGTGGAAGATATGCTGCAAAGAATATCTGAAAATAAAATAAATAAATCATAACTTTAAAAGATGTGATTCCACCAATTTCTCTTGAGAGCAAGACTGTTTTTGTTGTTTTACAACCCAGTCTTTACTTATGAATTCATTATTAAAATGGTTAAATATTATTTTTCAAGATTCATCCTTATCCTCACGCATAGCTCTTTGCCTCAATTCCAGAACAAAAGACAATCCCTTCACATCTTCCAACACTCCTAATTTCAATGTGAAAACAAAATTTTTTTAATAACTTTTCTAGCCCAATTTAAGTTCTCAAACAAAGCCTTTGTTGGAGTTTTCCAGCTTTATGACAGAAGTCCACTCCAAAATCCAATTTACTTGTATTAAGTTAATGTCACCTGAATTGTAGTTTAAAGAGCAAATAAAATTACATAGAATTAAGTTATAGCACACCTGCTATAAAAGTAGCTGCAGAAAAGGAAAGCATTTTCTTATTTTTTCTCTAGGAATTTTGGGGAAAGAGGTCTGTTTTATTTTGGTTTTGCTAGAAACTAGAAAAACCTTTCACTCACTGACAATATGTCAAGTTCCCCAACATAGCAGAAAAATTGACAGTCATAGAAGAGGAATGGAATTCAAATTTTTTTTCCAGAAACATGTATTCTTCAGTTACTGCCTAATTCAATACAAAAATTGTTTTGATAAATGTAAATTTGAACACAGGCTGAGTATTCTGCCTATTCAGATGACAGGCTGCTTCTAGGTAGAAACAATAAATATGGACTTGAACAAAAAGGAAAGAGAAAGCCAGCACAGGGAATTTAAAAGATTAGCATAGTTAGGTGGGGGTTACAATTATTTCTGTAATAATTTTTTAAATATTTTAATAGCATTGTCATCTTAATTTATGAAAATTGACACAATGTTTTCTTACCTAAATTTCTGATTACAAATAATAAAAATCTTAAGTCCCCCTATTTTAATGGATGGAGTAGGTTAACAAAGGACATAGAATGTTTGCTCATACACAGTTTAATCTCTATAAATTTGTATTATAGTAATTCAGTAATAAGATGATGGAAAAAGAGTTTTCTTGGAGAATTAGAGGAAAATTTTGTTTTCTACTGCAGAGAGCAAGATTGAAAAAGGAAGTTTCTAAAACAACGGACAAAAGGAAGTTTCTAAAACAACCTGTTGGAGTCTGTTGCCATAATCTCCCAAGCATTTGATATAATCAAAGGCAGCCCAAAAACCTGTCCTCAGCTATTCCATACCTACAGGGTATCAGCGAGACGTCACATGATCTTTGCCAGTCACTCTTGATCAATTTTGTGCGCTTTGTTTAGTTTTATGATTTATGCTAATCTATCAAGGAATTCAAAACATTAGGCTGGCCATTTTATTTCAGTTGAAGTATTATTGGTTATACTACAGATATCTTAGGAAGCATTATTTACTCACATAAAAGGAACACACTGAAAATATGAAAACACAGCAGTGCTTGCTATGATAATATTTTGGAATACAGATTTCAGGATGTCTGTGAATATCAGTAACATTATGAGTTTCCAGTTGTTTCAAATGCTTTACAGAAGATGTGTTCTAGTTGAAACAATATTTCTCCATTTAAAATGCAATTTTTAAACTCTTCCACACATATAACAAATGTCTCAGTACAAAATGAACACTCTCTACTTTTTATGTTGCTTAAAGCTATGAGGAGGCTAAGAATATAAAGTACATACTAGCATTAGAAAAAGCTTATATGAGGAAATAAGGAAAATATATTGAGAATATTCTGGACTTGATTACAAACTGCAAAGCATTTAATCTGGAAGTACACAAGTGATACCATTATATTCATTAAGCAACACTCCTAAGGATAGCAGTAGTAAAAAGGATAGTTGTATAATTTTCCAAACATTTATGGGGCTGTCTGGTCTGGCTGCTTATTATCCAAACCTTATTCTGTTTGCAAACTGAATAAACTGGAAGTATGCAGCAGTACAAGAATAAGACATTTATTCTGCTCAAAAGTAAACTTTTTTTTTCCTTTTCAAATGGCTGCACTACTAAAAGGTCTAATTAATCAGAGAAAGCTATCAAGAACAAAATTTTAATACTAAGAGAAAGAAAATTCTGTCAAGTTAATCAAGAACATTATTGTAGTTAAATGTCCCTGAACATTACCGCAAACAGATACATTGCAAAGCACTCACCTTCCTTTTATGAAAATAAAAAGAAGCTTGGATGAGGTATTATTAAAATCCTAGATTGCTGAATTCTTGGAGCATTTGATTGTGATTGTTTTCAAAAAATATTATATTACCATAAAATACCTCCACTTACCCTTAATAAATATCCTACATATGATACTACTGGATAGAAACTATTTCTTTCTTAAATATGAATCATGAAAAAAGAAATATATTCTATTTGCTTTAGGTTCATTCCTCTCAGTTAGAAAGACATTAGTTAAAGGGCTGCTGGTCAAAACTGACATATGCAATATGCAGCTCATTGCAATTTCAGCAAAATTCTCACAAGCAGAAGGCAGGAGAGACAATGCCCAAGCATTTGGTTTTTCATCCGGCTACTAAGAAATATTACAGTATTTGATACAACCAGGACTTATTAAAGACAAAAAGCTTACTGATGTCTCATAAATTTCCCTAAAATAATTTTGATAAAGACAACAGCTGGAATACTACTTTTAACCAATGTTGCACTGAAGTGTGTACCTGTTTCAAAAAAGCATTTGTAAACTTCCAAACACTAGAGCAACAACTAGTAAGAGCAATTCTGGTCTAACTTAGTGCCTGAAGAGCTTTTAATATGTAGGGTTTTTTTATTTTAAGTAGCTCATAATTTTCACATTTCAAAAATATCAAACATCTTGAATGAAATAAACAGGGCAGGAGATATCTCTCCTTTTTGATGCCTTTATTAAAAGTGGTCAGCTCAAGGTTGGGAGGCCCAATGGATCTGCGAGTTTGCTGTTGCAGCTCCCTGGAGTGACACAGAAGAGAAGGCAAATGCAGCTTTGGCCACCAGGGGACAGAACTGGGGGTCCAGCCGCAAGACAGCAGGCAAGACAACCGGGATCTCAATTTAGATTTGGCAGTCTCAGGTCCTGGCTCTAACCAACATCTTCTTAAGTTGTGGTGAGGGGCCATTAAGGTTTTCAGAGTCTCTGCTGGCTTCTCACCTCACCCCTGATGTCTAGAGACCACTTTGATCTCTGAATTCCATATTGGCTCGCTGGTTTAGGGGTTTCTTAATTGCGTTTGGAATAGGGGCTTGCCCCATTGCATTTTGGCTCTAAACTTATCTGCATAAGTTAGAGCCAAAAACTGGTTTGGCTCTAACTCCTGGTTCCCTCCCCTCCACTGTCTGGGGGGATGCCATCCTCCCACCTGGCCACAAGCAGGATGATGCTGATACAATAGAGTGAATTCTCAACCACAGATGGCTAACGACCCGATACTTAACAGGTGATTCGACAAGCAGCTAACAAAAGCACTCCTCTACCAGAACTGGTTAAACTTGTAATTCTACAACTTTTGGGGAAAAAATGGGTAACCCTTTTCTTGTTCATAACATTGAAGATCTTTTATGTACCCACAAAGCCTTTCATATGAGCAAGAAGCTGGAAATGTTGAAGCTGTTTTTTTAAGAAAGTGAAATATAGGGTTATGTTTAAATGATGGGGTTTTTAGGATATTTTTGCAGTTCTTCAAATCTGTTTACAATAGTTGAAAAACTGAATAGGAATTCAGCTTTCATTCTATTTCTTGTTCATTTTTTTTAAGGTGGAAACATCATTATCATCTCTTGATAAATTTACAAAATCAGATTTTACAGCTTTGTAGAAGAAACCTATCTCATTCTTGTATCAACACACCTGAAGAGAATCAGAGATGAGGTTTTTCAATGTGTTTCAATCTGTCTTGCTCTGACACTTTTTATGCTGTATGGTCTCACTGCAATTTTGCTGACTGTTTTTCATACTTTAATTTCTATAGCAAGATCAGATGCTTTTTACTTTAAGGTGCATGGCATTAGAGCACAAATGGCTGAAGATTATTTCTACTTGCACCTTTCTGCCATGTCACCAGTTTACCTCCCAGGAAGAGAAAGCAGGTTTGGACAGCCTGTTACCCACTTTGCATACAAAATACCCAGGTGTATGTTTTATGCTCAGGTTTGAATAGCTGTTGCTGTAGGAACTTGGGCTATACAGTTTAGGAATTTAATAATTTCCCCAGGGTTTGTGAAGGAGCTCAAGCTGGGACTTCATCATCAGTAGATAAAGTAGTGACAGTAAAATCAAAGATGCATATTTCTTGGAAGTGGGAACTTGAAAATTCCAAACCCTGAGCCATAGAGCCGAAAGAAATGTATCCTTGGAGACTGAGAGAGCTGTCAGTTCTCAGACATCCTTGGACTATTTTTAAACAAAATGTTGTGCCTGAAAAACATAAAGTCTTAACACATTAGGAAACTTAAAAGTACAGAGATATGTGATAACCTCTGGGACAAAAGAGCCTTAGTAGAATTTTTAACAGGGAAACTTTCTGAATAATGTATGCTTTTTGGAGGCAAAAAAAATATTTCCTATACTTGCCGCTTTCTACCTTCCTTCTCTACTGCTTAGGTAGTGTCTAAGATGTCAGCAGGAACAGCTTTGATCTTAAGGCTGAGATGTCACAGAAAGGACAGGTTTGCTGTGAATGGGAAGGAGAACATTCACTGGAAATACCAAGAAGCCTGGAGGTCTGATTTAGTTGCAAGACTGTCTACTTTTCATTGTAAAAGCATGGAGAAATCTTCAAACCCATTGAGATCAATTGTGATTGCTCAGATTTATAAAGCCATTTAAAGCGCCTGCTTAAAGGTCTTGTTAAAGCTTAGGAGAATAGCAACCAGGAACTTCAGTTTTCATGATCCATAAGCTTTAGTTCAGGTTGAAATAAATTTATTTACCTCCTAGTGAGAAATGAAGAATAGAATAAGTACTGAAATACAGAATCTATACAAACTGAAATACAAAATGCATATGTTTCTAACTATGGGCCAAAATTTTAAAGACTAACTTTCTCAGGTGTCTATCCAAATCTGTCTAAAGTTTCATTCTACTGTTTAAATTCTTTTGTTAGTTTGGGGGTCTTTTGTTGTTGTTGTTTGGTTGGTGTTGGAATGTTGGGGGACACAAGATAGATGATGGACTTTGGACTTGGTTAACATAAGAGATTTGATAACAGAATGCCATGGCAAAAGCAAACGGAACTTTGAAAATTAGACCCAGATAGTGTAATATATAATATAAAGTCATTCATGCTTAAAAAAAAAGTATAAAATAAAAATTGTAAAATGAATTTAACATCCAATGAGCCTCTGACCATGGAAAACCTAGAGACAGATTACCACGCTGGAATTACGAAACTAGTGGCAGCAAAAGAAAAATGCCTCGCTAACTAATAAAAGAAAGTAGCTTGCATGGAGATGGGCTTCCCCCAGAACCATCAGGGAACACCCAAGGATGAACAGGGCTTGATAGATATCATCAATCAATATAACCGAAGTCGTTGAGAAACATACATCTAAATATGCGACTTCCCCTGACATGATCAGCTCCTGCCACTGCAATTGTGGCAGCAATTGTCCAGCTCTGCACAGTGAAAGAAAACTTCATACATATGCGGAGGCTACAAAAGAAGTTGAGGCCCCCCTGCCTCAGGCATAAAAAACTGTATGAAACAGCCCTGCCAGAAACAGCATTTGTGAACAGGGGAAGATCCAGTGCGGTAGAGATCGGATCTACGTTCACCCAGCACCGACCTTGGGCTCGACACTATCTCTTTGACTGTGGCTTTTTGAGGACCATAGTTTTGGTTGCGTAAATAAAATCTTTCACATTTATTAATTTGGCTTTCTTGTTGATCATTTATAACAATAGCAAGAAGATTTAATCAGACAGGTTTATCAGAAAAAGAAAATTCTATTAACTCTGCATGCAAGAGATGTTGTTAAATGCACAAGTTTGTGTATGTGATTTTAACCTCATCATTGTAGTACACATTACTAATCTCCCTATAATAGTATATAAGCACTTGTATCCCACAGTAAAATCGGATTCTGATCAATGAGGCAGTCTCTCCATCTCTCGCCATCGTCAACAACTAGAGCCTCCATCTGAGGAAATGAACCGGCCTGACTGGCGGCAGTCTGTGAGCGCCTGGAACTGATCATGATGGGGAGAGAACCACGTCTGGGCCTGCAATCCCTGTCAGCTGGGACTGACAGATGAGCCAGGGGAACTAAAGGAATGGGAAAGGAAATGCCCAAAAAGAGAGATGTCTATGAAACCATGCTTGCTGGCAAGCATTACTCCCCCATCCCAAAGGAGGACCTTAAGTAACTTTTACTCCCGTCCTGGAGAATACTTTTTAGGACATTGAAAAAGCAAGAGAGGCGGGATGCTGCCGGCCCCCTGTCCTGCTCTGTCTCTTCTTACACTGACTCTCCCTGTGCACTTGAAACTGGCATCTCTGGTACTGAAGAGTGGCCACAGCCATCAACCTCGCCCCTGCCCAGACAAAGGAGGGGAAAGCATCCTTTCTGAGGGTCATTAGCAGTTTATATTGTTGACAGTGTTTAGAGCAGCAAGGAGGGGGAGCCCTTCGATCCAGGGTCGATAGACTTAGATTATGAGACTGATCCATTCCCTCCTGATTCTCATGATAATTAGATGCAACTAAAGAAAAAGGTCCCTAAGGAGGGAGACCCCCAAACTTATGGGAAATCTCAGCATTTGAAAAAAGACTGTTTTGAAAAGGGGAGGCCAGATCCAAAACTCCCAGTATTTGTCCTCAATGCCATAATCAATGTTGGTCCAAGTATGATTTTGAAGGGTGTCCAATATCGGAAAACTGGAGTGGAAGCGCTGAGTGGTGCCATATGAGACACAGATCCCTCCAGCCAATGCCTCGGAGGGACTGCTGCAAGCCTCAGCCCAGTCTCCCTAAGCAGCCTTCACTGGACCACAAGCAGTCCTGGCCAGACCGTCACCGACCAGCCACCCCAGCACAGGAATGGACTTGGCAACCTCCAACACAGTAATGTTGTTTGATTCATATATTCATTTGATTCCCACAGGAGTTTTCACACCACCTAGACCACGTATCCATACTTTCTTTGTTTGTTCTCCCTAGAGCTATTGACTCTGACTCATGGACTTGGACTCCCCAGCTGCCCTGTGTGGTCCCGGCCACAAACCATATATCCTAACTCATACTTTTTCCAGCAGTACCCCTATCTGCACCCCATGTAACTGAAGAGAGGCAGGGGGATTTTCAGTTCTACAGGCATCCTGCAGATTTTATGGACACAACATACTACATATGTGTCCGATCGGCTGTGTGTCTCTGTCGGACATGCGTGGGGGTGGTTCGCGTGGGACGGTTCGCAGGCAGCCCGCGATGAACAGACGAGTCTGGACTCCTCTATAGTTCAGTCTTCAGGTTGTTTATTAAAGCTTATCTCTAAGGTTTTTGTTCTGCCCAGCCGAGATCTGACCAGCAAGGCAGCCACAAGCACTCTCTGCCCCTTTAGGGCGGTCGCACATTCTTATACTGATAATTGCGTATGTGATATTTACAATTTTTCTCCAATACCCATCACCTTTATTAAACAGTGCACCTTTAGTATGAACCAATCTAAAATGCACACATCACAGAGAAGATGGATGACAAGAAGAAGGAGAAAAGCCACGAGGTCGGGCCTGAATCCTCCATCTTGCCTCCATTAGACCCCCTGTACCAAAATCTTAAAACCTATATTCTATTCTATAAAAACACCTGCCCTACACCATTCAAACCTCTGAAACTTCCATATCCTCATGCTTTGATAGCACGACCCTTGAAGGGTCAAAATCAAGCCACCAGGTGCCCTTGGCTACATTCCAGGACTTCTGAGCCCCCCAAGGGGTCTCCCTGGGACTCAGAGCATCCGAGGTGATGCGCTGAGTTCCCACACATATGAGAGTCCAACGTGCCAACGCAAAGTGAGTCTCAAAGGCAGAGGCACTCCTAACAGGACTCATTGATACAGGAGCCTATGTGACTGTTATCTCAAAGAGCCAATAGCCCAGTGAGTGGTCATTAATGACTCAGGGACTCTCCGGCATGGGTGGAAGGAATGAAAACCCGCAAAGCCAACGCTTGGTGCAAATAGCAGGGCCCGATGGGTGGATCTGTCCTCCTAGTTTTGTGGGAGAGAGATGTTTTAACACAGCAGGGAATTTCTATGCATTCAGATTTTGTACAGGAGTCATTCGGGACACTCAACACCCCCACAATGGTCCCTGGCTGAAGTGCCCCAGGCACTTGGAAGCATTGGAAAGAGCAGCCCAGCTATCAAAAGATCATACAGATCTAAAGTCCTAAGCGACACCTAGCCCTGGTCAAGTTTCCAGTTACTTGTCTTTGTTGTTTAACAACATATTTAGTTATGATTTTTTTTTGGTACAGCTATTTAGTACTATAGAGCTATATCTCTTTTGAAGTTCGGCCTTCAGTGCTTATATGCCATTACTCTTACTAAGCCAAACTTAAATCTATCCTACAAGCAATGTTTAAAGCTGCTGTAGGGGGTGCGCCCCCGCCCCGCCGATACCAGCCAGCGTTCAGATTTACCTTCTAACTTTTGATTTGTGATTTGTCATTTTAAACAAGATTGTTACTAGAAAAATTCAAAGGAGTTGGTATAGAGGTAGTGCCTTTTAACATATTAGTAACATAGCAAACCTACATTGTTCACTAAGAGGAATTAGATAAGTTTTAAATTCAAGATTCTTTAGCTCACATTCAAGACAAACCTTGAACTTTATCTGTACTAATCTTTTGAGACTTAATTCCACTGTCAGATTTGTTAAGTGCTTGCTTTTTACTCCATAGTTCTAACAAGGTATTTTTATTGTAAAGATTTCAGTACAGTTGTTTACTTGCATGCTGTTTTCTCTGATGTTTAACTGTTAAATGACAAATTTCCAGTAACCTTTTTGTAATAATAGAGTTTAAATAAGTTAATTCTCGTTAAAGTTGATTTTTGTATAGTCTTAGTGATGTTAACTTTAAGCTCTTTTAGAGATACTTTATTAAGGTTAAGTTTTAGCGAAATTGATTTTAAGTTTTGTTGAAGCATACCTGTTTGAGTTATAAGATATAATTCCATTGCTATACAAGTGAATGAATTTTTGTCAAAATTTGCTCATTTAGATTACAAGATAATGCTATTTTGCTATAGAAATAAGAACAGTTTTTGCTATTTTACTTTTTCTAAATAGTATTGAAGAATGAGTCTCATATTATGACTGTAATTAGTTATTAGTTATTCAATGCTTTCTTTTACTTTTTGGCTTTAATGTCATATATGTATAAGAAATTATAACCTCAATTTCTTAAAACAGTTTCTACTCATATATTAGTAACCCTGATTATGTCATTAATCTTATGATGTGAATTCATTGTCTTTTTAACAAGCATTACTTTATTCACTTTTGTCATCATATTTCAAAAGTCTCATACCTTCTCAGTCTTTTCTCATAGGCAGCTCCTCACAGCACCGATTCCTTATTCTTCACAGCCAAAAAACCCCATCTCTCTTCGCAGCACAGCCAACAAACCCCATCTCTTCACAGCTTGCTAACAACTGCAACTCTCTCCTCAACTAGCTCACCCTCTCTTTTGTAGCACTCTTCTTGGACACAGCTGTGGCCTATTAGGGCAGGCCTGTTCCTAATCTTAGGTGATTAGTACAGCTACAGCTCTCTCAGGGGTGAGATTACCTTCTGCACTGTTTTCTTGCATTCTATCCCTCCACAATTCACTGTTTTTTATAACAAGCATTACTTAATTCAATGGTACCATTGACTATCTAACAAAATATGAGAAACCCAGCTACTTTACAAACCTTCACTTATTGTTGCATAGCTATTTATAAGACATATATTATTTTTAAAACTACCCTTACTAAGAGGTTTCTAAAATATATTAAAAAGACTCTTCCACTTAAAAGCCTGGGTCTTGGCCAAGTCCTGGCCTTAACCAGTAGAGAAAATTTTCTGCACCAAAATCACATTCAAGTAATTCTGACATACTAAATTGGGACCTACAACAGCTAATCCTCCTTTTAAGGTGAACTTAGAAATCTTACCCGGGAATAATTTCCCAAGCTCTCACTTTAAAAAGTAAAGCTTGCTGATTACTACAGACTCTAAGTAATGGCAAAATATTTAAGAAATTGGTAATGCATTGTTTTAAATCACCATTCTATTTTCATGTGCTACTAATTGTATCTATTATCTGATTTCTTTTTATTTAGTGTAAGTTTATGATTATGTTGCATATTGTTTTGCTTTGATGGAACATTCATGTTCATAATGAGAAACACACATGTTATTAAAAACCAAAAAATTAGGGAGGAATATAGCTCCTCCAGAACTTTACACTGAAAAGTTTTGTTTTTGAAAGCAAATCAAATCATAATAAATTGGATCCCTTACCCTCCTGAAACATCATTGGTGGAACCCCAAGATTTAGAATTCCTGCCTTCTGTGGAATTGGATTTTTGTGTTAATTTTAAATACATAGGAAGGAATCAGTCTAAAAATGTTTCTCCCTATCACCCCGTGTATAAGTATCAAGACTTTTGGTACAAATACACTTCTGGTAGCCTTTCTGAGTCCAGTAATGCAGTTGCCGTCAGGAATATTTTTAGTTTATAAAGATCAGGCCTAAGCCTTTTAATGGCAGGAGTTTTTAACTAAAAGATTCTGTTTAGGATAGGTATATATTTGGTAATTTTGATAATAATCATATTAATAATGATGATTTTCAATGTGTGCAGAGATTAATAATTAAGGCCATTAAAAGAGTATTTTTGGTTGAAAGGAAAGGGTGAGATGTTGGAATGTTGGGGGACACAAGACAGATGTTGGACTTTAGATCTGGTTAACATAAGAGATTTGATAACAGCATGGCTTAGCAAAAGCAAACAGAACTTTGAAAATTAGACCTAGATAGCAAGAAGATTTAATCAGACAGGTTTATCAGAAAAAGAAAATCCTATTAAACTCTGCATGCAAGAGATGTTATTATATGCATAAGTTTGTGTATGTGATTTTAATCCAATCATTGTAGTGCACATTACTAGTCACCCTAAAATAGTATGTAAGTGCTTGTATCCCACAATAAAATCAGATTCTGATCACTGAGTCAGTCTCTCCATCTCTCTCCATTGCTGACAGGTTGGGTTTGTTTTGTTTGTTTGGTTGGTTTTTATTTGCTTCAAATAAATAGCTTCAGTTTGGGTATTTGAATCAAAACTGTAAAAGAAATTTTAAATCTGAAACAGTGTTTTCATTTTTTTTAGGCAGTAAGGAAACTAAAGAACAATTAGTTTATTAGATATAAAAAATACCTCAGAAAAATTAATATTTGAACAATATTTGTCTTTTATTTGTAACCTTTGGAAAGGATTGTGAAGAAATTTATTGATAGAGAGGATATTACAACAATCCATTTTACAATGATGGACTTCATTAAAGTGTAATTGATTTCAGTAATTTTTGCACTTCCCAGATCAAAAGCAATTATACTAACAGGTTAGGACTTAGTATCTGTACATATGCAAAAGAAGACATTATTATTTAATTATTATTACAAAAGTACATTAAATGAATGTAGACCCAAAAACCCTGCCAAAACAACCAAAGAGAAACACAAACTTAAACCCAAACCAAACATTAAAACTAATTTGCTTGTATGCATTTGGAATAAATTTTAAAAATATTATTTAGTCTTTTCAATAAGAGAGGGCATTTCTAGCAATTCTCAAAAATACATTCACAAAATACAAAGGGACCTTAAATTAAACACAACAGTATGTGAACAGTAATCAAATTGAAAATGTTAAGTCAGTAAATGATCTACTCTATTCACACAGAACTTTTCACAAATTACTCAGTTCATGGCACAAATGAAGTGTATTAAACTTCCTCATTTATCTTGCTTGGAGTTACAATAAAGAATATCCAGTGTCAAAACTAATTAAAGGGAAATTCTAAACAACAGCTGTTGTGGTTTGCTCTTTAGCTTTAATTGTTTAAATCATAATATGTTTCCTATGTTTGGAAATGGTTTGTTCCCCCCGTTCAGTTTCCCTAATGGTTCTTCCCAGAAGCTGTTTACCCCATATTTTCCCACCTTTCCTTACGTCAATCCCAATGTCAATCTCCTTCACACCTCCCATATTTCCAGACTCTTCTCTGTCAGTCCTCTAACCCCTGCCCCTGCAGCTTGTCAGTTATTATTTGCTACACCCCTTTAACCTGAAGGTTCTATCTCAGTTACGTTGTTTCCCTTCACCCATTTGTAGACTATGTATTCATTCCTCCCTCCATCTTCCCCATTGGTTTTATTTTAATATGAACCCACTCCATGTTCCTCCTTGCTAGCCCATAATTGGTTTATAGGCAGCCTCCTCCCCTGAGACTGCCCCCCTTTATATCCAGTGGTCTTTTTTGTGTGCTCCATTTGAGTTTGTTTCATTGTAACATCCTGGTGCTTCTTTCTTTGGGGGAGAATAAATATCTTGGAACTTTGCCACCAGAGAGTCCATCTCTCTCTTTTTGCCGCTCAGTTACAAGGAGGAACCTCTCCAGGTGCCCACCTTCAACTAGGCCAAGTGGAAGAAGAGGTTCCAAGCAAGAGGCCGAACCGCTACCCTCAGTCCCAGGGCAGGAGCTCAAGGCAGGGAGTGGCCACTCAGTGACATTGCTTGGAGGAAAAGGGCTGAGCAGCTAGCCAGTTACGTGGCGCGCCTTCTCTTGGGATCCAGAGCAAAACAGCAAAACCTAATGAAGTTTAAGCTTGTGGTGGTTTCAGTTTGAAACCGAGCAGAAACACCGATTTTGTGTAGTGGTTCTGGTTCACCATTTTAGATTTTTCCAATTTTTAGATTTCCCGGTCTATGCACCAATGAATGTGGTGGGTTCCAGTGCTGGCCAATCACCAATGCACTCACTTCCTGCTGTAAGGTAGGATTAGGAGAAAGGCAAAGTAGGCTCAAAGGTTTAAAAGGGGATAAAGAAAAAATTATTAACAGTAACGAAAGAAAGTAATAAAAATCAGAACAAAACCGCCAGAACACTTCTCCCCCCACAACCTTTTCTTGCATACTGACAATGTAAAGAAACAAAACCTAAAATTTCAGTCAGTTTATCACCTCTACAATAGTCTTTCTTCAGTTCATTTAGGGAGAGAAGTCCTTCTGTTAACGTTATGGAGACTTCTCCACAATAAGAAAACTGTTCTCTCATGGCTCTCAATTTCCTCACAAATAGCAGCTGCCCAGGGAAATCTGAAATTGTGAAATCCTCCTATTTTCTACAAGCTTTTCTCACAGCTGTGTTTATGTGCCATGTCAACTTATGTGGTACTGTTTTAAAGACAAACTGTTCAAAGGCAAAAGTTCTCATGATCTATCTCTAAAATCATCTTCATCTCTGGGAAGAGAGATCTTGTTTTTCTTCTCCTGGGGCACAGGAATACTCTTTTCTCCTTCTCTGTTCAAATTTCTCATAGGATCAGAGCTACTTTAACATCTGCTTACTTTGGCATGGAGGCCTTTGCTTGATACCAAATTGAAACCTTCCTCTCCTCATGGCTTTCATGTATTACAAGGAAACAGTCTTTTTTCCACTGCTCTACAAGAGGATTTCAGCCCCAAGATCAAGGCAGCTCCTCATCCCTCTCATCTGGGACTTGACTTCTTCACTGACCTCAGTGACTTCATGTTGCTCCTCTACATGCTTACATCAATAATTTTTCTCACTCGAGGGACAATTGAAGCATTGAAAGAGCTCACCCAGGGCCTGCAGATGATCACTCGGTGTTTGGGGCCGGAACAGCGGCTGCGGCTGTGTCAGAATCAGCAGTATGGTTAGTCTTTTGTTTTCTCTTTATTTAATTCTAGCTGCAGGGCTCCTCTGCACAGGCTGCAGGGCTGCCTCTGGTCTCAGCCACATGATCTCATGTGGCAGCCATGCTGGGGCAGGGGACTGGTGGCAAGATGTTAACAGCTGCAGCCTGACCCTGCTTTGGCCAGGGCCTCCGCAGCCTCCCCACTCCCTGCCTGGCAGCAGCTGGGGCCCGGCTAGGCCAGGCCAGAGCTTGGGGGGCTCCCCAGAGAGGGGCCCGGCCCTGTGGCAGAGTCTGCCCAGCCCGGCCCAGCCTTGTTACCTGTTCCAGGTCAGAAGGAAAAGAGAGCTTTCCCAGGATTTTTCACCTTTAACATGTGTTTCTCACAGAGGCATGGTTCCGGTGGTTCCACAGACTGTCAATTACACACAAGTTTTTACATCACTTCCATGAATGCCTCTCATGCAAAACCACCACAGTGCTGTAGTCACTGGTCTGTGTTAGGGGAATGTTTGAAGTCTTTAATTTAACACATATTGGTGGTGAAACTTTCTCAAAGAAAATACTCCTGTGCCCAAACTAAAAACAGGATTTATACCCTGGAATGCAGAAACAGCTATAAGTCACAGCAGTTCACTTTTTTCTTCTTAGCTCTACAACTAACACCAGCAGAGACAATACTAGCAAACACCTGAGCCATAGCAGTGGAACTTGATGTATTGCTGGTACTGCAGTCACACACTATGTGCATTTCCTTCCCCAAGCCCAAGTCAGATCCAGCTGTTCCTGAACCCCAATCAAGCAAATGGCTGTAAGGTGGTTCTTTGAGACACCCTTCTTGAATAATGCCAAGGGGTCAGAGCTTGGGTTGTTTTAGTAACAAAGAATTGTCAGGATAAGGCTGGTTACTTTCTGACCTAGTTATATTTTGAACCTTGTTCTACAGAAGAATATTAAAAGCTTATCACTTATATATAACAGTTGCAGCTAAAAACTGGCTGAGAGAGAAATCAGGAATTTGATCAGGAAGTGAGACAGCCACTTATGACAGAAGTGAGAGCAAAGAAATAATGTCAGCTGGTTTTTTGCAGCATTTTATGTACTGAATGCATACAATTTGACATACAACCTGTGGATATTCTCAGTTCAGTTGAAGAGAGAACAGAGACAATTTCTCCCAGGCTGATCCTGGGAATCTCAGACGAAAGAACTGAAACAATAATTATCCCTCTTTCTGTAACCATTGTTTATAGTTATGGTTCTTCACAGCATGCTATTCATAGCCAGTAATAATGTGAGATGTTTCTACTTTGAAATCAATCCGGTCCCACTTAGTGAGTGAGACTATAAAACTCGCTGCTTCTTGCTAATAAAGAATTCTTCTTCAGCCTTCTGATCCATCTGAGGACTGGAGTCTTTGTTTCTATCCCTGACTCAACAGTGTCAACCATCTCTTGGAACAAAAACAAAAACAGCAACAAAAGAAATCCATTTACTGGTATTGATGCCTTAAGTTTTAGCTTTCATATTTTTCAGAGTCTGTACTGCTTTAGTGTCTAACTCTGAATTTCATATAAAGTGTTGGTAAGTTCTCTCCATAGGGTAGTTAGACAAAAAAATCCTTTTCCATATTGAGAACCAAGGACAACTATTAAATCCTCAAGCCCAGAAGCATAAACAGCAAATTGAAGAAAGCAAACCAGTAGGATGTGACTTCATAACCTGAAGCTGTAATTGGACAGTTAACCCCAACAGGTAAATGGACCAAAACTTATTAAATTGTGAAACCTTGTGACTGGTCATTCATCTTGTGACCATCTTGGGCCCATCTTCAGCAAAGCCCAGGCCAGGCTCTTTTGCTGCCCAAGGTCTATCCTTGTCTGGCTTTTTAATAAATACCTACTTTATTCCTTTAGCTCTGTCTAGTCTCTATTCTAGGTCAGCCTCTCAAGGCATCAGTATGAAATCCTTACTGAAAAATATATACAAACAATTTTGATGTATTGGTTATGTTACATACATAAAGGTTTTGAAATTAAATCTTAAAACCTAGTAGTATTTCTTTGATGCTTTTATGACAGGACCAAAATGATCTTTCTTTAAGATGCAAAGACCTTTTTTTGTTATAATTTTAGTGATTTTTAACTTGGTCTAGATGAGGGAGTATATATAATGTAAATAAAGAAAAAGAGAGGGTTTAGACATTGAAGCTATGTTTGAGCAAATCAAATGCCTGTTACAGGATGACAATTAACCATTAATGGCTTTAGAAACTTCCACTTTTCTGAGCAATTTTGCTCTTAGGAGGAGTGAACTTCTGAAACAAAACTCTTAAGTGCCTGTGACAGTGTTTGCAGGGGTCCCAGGATGAGGGAAGAGACAAGAAAGTTGACTCCATGTTTCAGAAGGCTTGATTTATTATTTTATGATATATGATATATTAAAACTATACTAAAAGAATAGAAGAAAAGATTTCAGCAGAAAGCTAGCTAAGAATAGAAAAGGAATCATTAACAAAGGTTTGTCTCTGACCAAGACAGTCTGGACAGCTGGACTGTGATTGGCTATTAATTAGAAACAACTAGATGAGACCAATCACAGATCCATCTGTTGCATTCCACAGCAGCAGATAAGAATTGTTTACATTTTGTTCTTGAGGCCTCTCAGCTTCTTAGGAGGGAAAAAATCCTAAGGAAAGGTTTCTTTCATAAAACATGTCGGTGACAAGTGTCCCCTCTTATCATGCTTTAGTTCACACTGTGAATGACAACCTGAAAACTTCTGCCCACATATATGATTCCACAGGACACATGTATTCTGGAAATTCACCTGTTGGGCTCCAGCTACTGGTGGTCATTCAGTAATTAGAACCACAGTAGAACCTGGGGTAAACCCCTGAAAGGCATGTAGGATGACAGAGGTGTCTCAGCATTAATTTTTTTCCTATAAAAAAGTCCTCTAGCTTGCTAAGGTGAGCACAACCTTAAAGCAGATCATCCCCTTAAGTGGAAAATAATAATAAACTACCTACACTATGACTGAGATGCTGACTCTTTTCTGAAGCAGAATATATTATCCAGGAGACCTCTATCCTGCATCAGGAGAGTCAGTTGGACAGCTTCAGATAATACAGTGCAACAGGGTTTTAAAAGCTTTGTCAAGTGCCTAATGTAAGAGAAACATGAACAATGTAAACAGTCAATTAAGTATAATTGATGCGCATACCTTTTAGTTATGCCAATCTTTGATTTTATGCAGAGCTCAAAAGAGTACTAATATCCTCAGTCTGGGTATAGAAAAGTAGATTTGTTTTTGTTTGGTGTTTGGTTTGTTTTGTGTGATTTCTTGTTTTGCTTTTTAGTCTGTTTTTGTGTTTTTGTTTGTTTGTTTGTTTGTTTGTTTCTTGGGGTGTTGGGTGGTTAATTTGGTTATTTTTTGTCAGCACTTTAAAAATACTTGGTTCTTGTAATTCCACTGAAATAAACAGGGCAGGAGATATTTCTCCCTTTTTGATGCCTTTATTAAAAGTGATCAGCTTAAGGCTGGGAGGCCTGGATGCAGCTCCCTGGAGTGACGCAGAGGAGGAGGCAAATGCAGCCTTGTCCACCAGGGGACAGAACTGGGGGTCCAGCCGCACGAGAGCAGGCAGGGGTATACACCCCCAGGATCCCAATTTTGAGTTGGCAGACTCAGGTCTTGGCTCTAACCAACATCTTCTTAAGTTGTGGTGAGGGGCCATTAAGGTTTTCAGAGTCTCTGCTGGCTTCTCACCTCACCCCTGATGTCTAGAGACCACTTTGATCTCTGAATTCCATATTGGCTCGCTGGTTTAGGGGTTTATTAATTGCGTTTGGAATAGGGGCTTGCCCCACTGCATTTTGGCTTTAAACTTATCTGCATATCAACTCCTGGTTCCCTCCCCTCTACCATGTGGGGGGGGGGGAATGCCATCCTCCCGCCTGGCCACAAGCAGAGTGATGTTGATACAATAGAGTGAATTCTCAACCATAGATGGCTAAAGACCCAATATTTAACAGGTGATTTGACAAGCAGCTAACAAAAGCACTCCTCTACCAGAACTGGTTAAACTTGTAATTCTACTTTTGGAAAAAAAAATGGGTAACCCTTTTTTTGTTCATCACAGTTCCCCCCTCTTTTTCTTTGATCGAGCTTTAACTTAAGCTCACATCAACTTACAATTTTTAAATTATGAGCATAGAATTTACCAGGCTTGCCTTAGTAGCATCACGTTCAAAGTGCAACCAGGCTTCTCCTACAGGGCATCCTCCAAGGAGTATCTGCTTAAAGTGGTGGTATTCTGGGCCAATACATTTTCTCATCCTTTTTGACAAAAAGACCAGTTGGGAGAGGTTAACACAATCAGGGTTAAAGCTGGTGTGGACTCTCAACAAGGAACTTATTTCTTCCTCCTAGAGGAGTTGGTAGCATTTACTGCATGGCTCTCCTGGGCTCCCCTGAGCACCACCAGGAATGAAATCCATCATTACTACCCTTCCCAAGAATCCGGTATGGGTCATCTTACACAGCCTGCCCACCCGGCCTTGCCTCTTGGGGTTTTTCCAGCCCTTTTAGAGTCCCTTTT
This sequence comes from Serinus canaria, assembly GCF_022539315.1. Taxonomy (NCBI): domain Eukaryota; kingdom Metazoa; phylum Chordata; class Aves; order Passeriformes; family Fringillidae; genus Serinus; species Serinus canaria. Next base: position 14,390,171 of record NC_066343.1, read on the forward strand.
ACCCATTCCTCTGGTTAAACCTCTCTTGGTCTGTCCTTACTAATTTGGTCTGTCCCTGGGAGGGTACTCTGTAGAGGACTGACCTGGTGTCTTTGGTCCTAATTTGGGGGAACTTAACTGAAATTTCTCATTAACAGCCCTAACTTTTTGCAACCTTTTTTCAAACACAGAAATTTTGAAAACACTTTAAGATTTGTTATGATTCTGATACCAATCTATTTCCTCATACAGTTCAGCTTTTTTGACGCTTCCTTCTGAGAGTCAATTTTAAGTCTTTTAGTCCTTTTGTAACAGTATACCCTGGTGAATTAACTTGTGATGTGGTTGACTCCTGTCCTGAGTTAGGGGGTGAGTCATCTGGAATCTAGTCCAATGCTAGAAGGTGAGAGGGAGAAGGTGAATCCTGGTCCAATACCAGAGGAAGACTGTGGTGTGGATTCTGGCCCAATGCCAGAGGGAGAAGCTGATCTTGAATCTTGGTCCAATGCCAGAAGGTGCAAAAGTGGTGTTGAATCTTGGTCCAACCCCAGAGGAAGACAGTGGTGTTGAATCCAGGTCCAATACCAGAAGAAGACAGAGTGCAGATTCTGGCCCAATGCTAGAGGATGGGAGTGGTGTGGTTTCTGGCCCAATGCCAGAAGGTGAACCAATGCCAGGAAGGGAGAGTGGTGCAGGATCTGGTGTAGTGGGTCCAACTCTTTCTTCTGGTCTGCACAGTTGAATTAGCCATGAGTACCTTAAAGGAGCTTGCAAGTATAAGCATTAATTATTTCTTTAAAACTCAAATCGCTTGGGTTAGTGTTATATAAAATTGGTTAATTTCTTTTTTTTTTTTTTTTTCTATAGCTTGCATTGTTTCTCTCAACTTTTTCATACCCTGTAATTTGCAAGGAGCCATATTTATTTCTGTTAGCTGACAAACTCCAAGATAGTGTTTAGGGAGTTCCCTTCTGGTATGCCTTTTTCTCTTTTTTTCTCTTTTTCTTTTTCTTTTTTTTTTTTTCATCTTTCCACATTACCTGTACTTTCATTCATCTACATTCACTCAATTATCTCTGCAGGTCACACACACTCTTTGGCTAAAGCCCTCACCTGCCCAGGGACTAAAACCTGGTTTTCGGGTCATGCACTCTTTCCAGTGCCCCTCACTTCCCACCCGCCCGGGAAGTTGAGGTCGACTTTGTGTGACTTCACTCTCACACACACTACAAGAAAACCATAAGGTACCTTTTGATCTCACGTCACTTATTACAAATTTAGGTGTTACTGCCCAATCCTGGTGCTACTGGATATCTCTTCACCCAGCTGTTTTGTCTAACCCTAGATGTCTTCGTGCATAGCACTATATCTTCTGCTACATTGTTAAGACAGGCTTAATGTGCTCTTGTATCTACCACAAATTTAAATCCTTCATTTAGGGGTCTCCTAAAGTATACCAAGGGATCTTCTAAATGTTGCATGGGGTCCCCTAAAATATAGAGCTCTTGACACCTTTAATAATCACCCCTAAGAATCCTCCCTAAGTCATCTTGTTCCCTGGCTATTGCCTCATCAGTACTGAGCTTTCTACAAAACCTCCTTATATGACCTATCCCTCCGCAATAATAGCAGCACCTGATTTGAGGTCTCTCTATTCTGCTTGCACCTGACCGTACTGCCCAATCTTTGCTTCCTCCTGGTGGTGGACCCTCGGATCGTGGGATAGAGTAGTTTGCCCCTACACTTTCTCTAGCTACCGCAACCATGATCCTGGCTTTGGCCTTTGCTCTTTCTTCATCCCTCCTTAAATACACCTTTAATGCTTCTCTTAGTAACTCATTAATGTCCTTCTCTTGCCAATCTTCAATCTTTTCCAGTTTTCTTCGTATATCAGGCCAAGATTTGGTAACAAACTGGACCTTCAGTAACACTTGACCTTCTGTGGTGTCTGGGTCTATTTTGGAATACAACTGGAAATTCCGCTTTAGGCGATTAAGCCAAGTAGCAGGAGTTTCATCCTTCTCTTGAGCACCCTCAAATGCCAATTTGTTATTAGTTCCTTTGGGAACCGACTCTTTGATCCCTCGAATTATCAAAGACCTATATTCCATCATGGCCTTCCTCCCCTCCTCCTGATTAGGGTTCCACTTGGGATCCGTTAGTGGCAATTTCTGTTCCCCTGATGGCACCTGGGGTCCGGGACGGTTATCTTTCTCCCAAATTCTTATTCCAGCCACCCTAATCATCTGGACCTCTTCTGGGGAGAATAATATATTCAGAATGGAATTCATCTCCCCCCAAGTGTAGATATTTGGACCTAAGAATTGATCCACTTGGTTAGCTATGCCTACTGGGTCCTCAACTAAATGTCCTAACTCCTTCTTGAATCCTCTCACCTCAGAAGCAGTTAGAGGAGCGTTCACAAAGCCAACACCTCCTGCTACCCCTCCCATAGGAACTTCTCTGAGGGGAAAAATTTCTCTACCTTGGAGGTCTTAGATCGGGTATTGCAGTATGGCCCATCCTCAGACACTGAACTACCAATCTGAGAGACATCAGGATTCCCCTGCAGGTCACCAGGTGTATTCGGTGATAACGGCTTATCAGGCAAGGAGGCGTTTGTGTCCCAGCTAGGAGGAGGTAAAGGGACAGCATTTGCAGGGGGAGCAGAGCCTGAGTGCATATTAATCAGAGCTTGAGGAGAGGTGGAGAATGCAGCAGGTGGAGTAGGCACTTGTGGTGCAGAAGGAACTGAGGGAGCTGAAGGGGGTGGTGAGGGAATGGTTACCATGGGAGATGCTGGGTCTGCCGTAGGGGAAGTCAAAGGGGTAGAAGAAGGAATTACAGGAGATGGTAATGAGATAGCAGCTGGGGGAAAGGCCGGATCTGCCCTTTGAGATGCCAGAGGAAAAGGATTATAAGGTGGAGGGGCATCAGAAGGCAAATAATCTAGGGGGTCCCATCTTTTACTAATTCCACCATTCCCTTCTTCATTGCCCTCCTTCTTCCTCTGCGCTTTACAAATCTGCACACCCTCATCCCCAATAGCATTCTTTAACCAACAAGCTGCATACAATAATTGCTCGGGATTGGTATCCCCTTGAGCTCTCAGATATTGACTCAGTTGCTGACACATACACTTGTCCCTTGTCCCACACCAAGGCCATCTTCCCTGCATCTCTAATTCTGGCCAGACTTCTACACAGTAATAGATCATCTTAACCTGATCTAATCCCTTCGTGGCCTCTATAGAATCCCATCTCTCCAACAGTTCCCCTAAAGGACTATGGGGAGGTATATTCCTCAGCTTCTTGCCTGTCTTCTTGCTATTCCATCCTCCCATTTTTTTTCAGGTCTCAACACAAAAACTCACAAAGGTGTCTCTTCTTGAAGAGAAATCCACCAGAAGGTACCTATTTGAGGAGTTCCAGCCTCCAAATTTGCCTGAAGCTCAGGACTTTACCTGACCTCCTTCGTCAGGAAAAACAACTGCCTGATTTCTCTATGTATCAGGACTTAAAACCCGGCCTCCTTCGCCGAGGCCTGACCTCCTTCGTCAGGACTTAAGTTTGCCTGCAGGGCTTTGAGCTTGCTCGAATCCTTCTCAAGACAATCTGCCTGACTTCCTTCGTCAGGACTTAAAACAAACCCTGGCTTCCCTCGCCAAGATTTGTGCCTGACTTCCTTCGTCAGGACTTAAAACAAACCCCAGCCTCCTTCGCTGAGATCTGTGCGTGCCACTCACCCAAAATTCCTCTGCACGCCCGGAGAGGGGGGACCCTGACTCTCCCTTTGGAGGCTCTCACTCACACTTATTCCACACGCTTCCCTCTGTTCCCGGCCGGCCCCCTCGCGGGAGTCCGAAACCACCGTACTGGGAGGTCCCACTCACTTCGAAGATCTGGAACTAGCCAGTCCTCATCTCATTCACACACCACTCACACGCCCCCACACCCGCCGCCGGAATTTTCTCACCAATCCGGCGCTCAACAGTGTCACTGATCCTGAGCTGATCTCCTCGGGTCCTGGTAGCCAGCTGTCCCGGAGGTCCCAGGGTGGGTGGCCGTCCCAGTCCTGGTGTCCTCTTCAGGCGCGGCAATCCCGGACGAGTCCCCAGCTGAAATAAACAGGGCAGGAGATATCTCTCCTTTTAGAGGCCTTTATTAAAAGTGATCAGCTCAAGGCTGGGAGGCCCAACGGATCCGCGGGTTCGCCATCGCAGCTCCCTGGAGTGACGCAGAGTAGGAGGCAAATGCAGCTTTGTCCACCAGGGGACAGAGCTGGGGGTTCAGCCTCACGAGAGCAGGCAGGGGTATACACCCCCAGGATCCCAATTTTGAGTTGGCAGTCTCAGGTCCTGGCTCTAACCATCATCTTCTTAAGTTGTGGTGAGGGGCCATTAAGGTTTTCAGAGTCTCTGCTGGCTTCTCACATCACCCCTTATGTCTAGAGATCACTTTGATCTCTGAATTCCTTATTGGCTTGCTGGTTGAGGGGTTTATTAATTGGGTTTGGAATTAATAAACCCCTACTGCGTTTTGGCTCCAAACTTATCTGCATATCAACTCCTGGTTCCCTCCCCTCTACCATCTGGGATGGGGATGCCATCCTCCCACCTGGCCACAAGCAGGATGATGCTGATACAATAGAGTGAATTCTCAACCATAGATGGCTAACGACCCGATACTTAACAGGTGATTTGACAAGCAGCTAACAAAAGCACTCCTCTACCAGAACTGGTTAAACTTGTAATTCTACTTTTGGGAAAAAAAAATCGGTAACCCTTTTTTTGTTCATAACATCCACCAAAGCTTTTCAAAACAAAATTTATTATTAGAGAGTATTTGCTTTTCTGAAAAAGAAGAGGCTTTGCAAATGAAAAGGAAATATTTAAACCAGGCAGTCAGATGCCTGAACATCAGAACAAAATTTGCATGGCTGCAAATGTACATGAAACAGTTTTAAACACTATTCAAAAATGCTACCCACTGCATATGACTGTCCCTAGATAATGCATTACAAGAGCTCTGACATGGGTGTGGGGTCCCTCCACATGGACCTTGTAGGGTCCCCCCACAAGGTTCAGATTCACCTCTTACCTGGTTTGTTCAATTAGCTCTTCTGGGAGATCGCAAAATGCAAGGAGGAAGCCCTGAAAAGTCATCTGAAGGAACACGACAGGGAGAGGTTCAGATATGATGTTTCAGCTCTTTCTGGTGTCAATTCATAACACGTGGAGAGAAGTTGCTTGATAATGAAGAGGACCTAGAAACGTTTTTCTTTCCTTCATTCTGAAAAGGGACAGTTGATTGTTTTCTTGCCTATTTAATACTCAATAATAAATCCTTGTTGTATTAGGCAATAAGACCCAAGTATCTCTTTCCTTACTCAGAAAATGGCTGAAAAAATATCCAGGATTTTTCATTGTCCTAGGCTTTTCAATGCCCCACACAAAATGGGAACTTGGCATGGGTTCAGATTTCAGTGCATGCCATTGTTTTCATATCCATCATGCCCAATAAGAGTCTCTGTTACATTCAGATTCAGAAAGCAAAGGCCGAGTGGAAGTGGGGGTAGAGAGGAACTTGCGGGCTCTAATTTTCCTGTGCTAAAGAAGAAATGGCAAAAAGGAAATGGTGCAGCTGTTTAGAAAAGCTTACAAAGAGGTACTTGGTTTTGCTATAATTGTTAATGGAGAAATTCCAGGCATAATTATCTGACTTCAGAAGGGAGTTCAAGACTTCAAATGATAAACCTCTGAGATTATCTGGAGGTAGACATGACTGCAGTTTTTCCTCCCACGGGTTTTGTTTGGCTGTTTAATTCCTCATTTCCTGCCTTAGCTGCTCTGGGGAACTTTATGTTGCTTGACTCATCTAGCCACAACTGACGACATCAGTGGATAAGGGATAAAAGTTTAACCAGTTCTGGCAGAGAGGAGTGCTTTTGTTGGCTGCATGTTGTAATCACTTGTTAAGTATCGGGTCTTTAGCCATCTGTGGTTGAGAATTCACTCTATTGTATCAGCATCACCCTGCTTGCCAGGTGGGAGGATGGCATCTCCCCCCCCCGCCCCCCGCCACCAGACGGTGGAGGGGAGGGAACCAGGAGTTGATATGCAAAATAAGTTTGGAGCCAAGATGCAATGGGGCAAGTCCCCCACCAAACGCAAATAATAAACCCCTAAACCGGTGAGCCAATATGGAATTTAGGGATCAAAACAGTGTCTGGACATTAGGGTCAAAGTCCGGAGCCAGTAGAGACTCTGAAAAACCTTTATAGCCCCTCACCACAACTTTGGAAGATGTTGGTTGGAGCCAGGACCCGAGACTGCCAAATCAAAGTGAGGATCCAGAGGTATATACTCCCACCTTCTCTCAGGAGGATGGACCTCCAGCTCTGTCCCCTGCTGGTCAAAGCTGCATCTGCCTTTTTTTTCCAAGTCTTTCTCGCGAGCTCCGACGGGGGAACTGCGAGTCCATCGGGTCTCCAACCTTGAGCTGATCACTTTTAATAAAGGCATCAAAAAGAGGAAAGTTCTCCTGCTGTGTTATTTCATCTGGCATTCACAGTTCTCTTCAAAGTTTAGAAATTGAGCATTTTCAGTTGAATGGGTTGCCGAATGGAGAGGTCGTACTTCCTTCCCGCTGGACAGACACGAGTCCAGGAACACTAACTGCTGCTTCCCAGCCCCCCCCGCATCACGGCGTGGGGGAGAGGCTTTGTCCGGAGCCGAAGAAAAATTTTTTTTCTGCGCCTTTAGAGCATGCTCAAACAGAGACGCTTATTCCCCACCCTCGTTCCCTTCAGGAGGGATGTGAGTTGGCTTCGCCACGCCGGCAGGAGCCGCGGGGCCTGCCTCCACCAGTCCTGCGGGCCCTGCCCCGACCCTCCCCGTGAGTCCCACCCCGACCGGGCCCGCGGGTCCCTGCAGCCCCGCCTATGGCCGAGCCGGCCCTGCCGCCTCCAGCAGAGTTTGTCGGCATTGCGATCACCGCTTCCTGCGGCTTCACGGGAATGCGAGAGATGGCAGGCGACGCATGTTGCTAGGCGACGCAATGCAGGCGACGCGTGTTGCTAGGCGATGCAATCGACAGCAGCGACGATGAACAGAGCCTGTTTCCGTATTTCCTGGCAATGCGATCGACAAGAGCCTGTCTCAGAGAGGCAACCTGTCTCCGCGGCTGTTTGCCCGCCTGAGGATGCCCCAGGGCCCCCCCCCCGCAGCCCTGCTGCCCCTCTCCGGCTGACCCGCCGCCTCCCAGGTCGGCTCCGCCAACTCTGCTGTCCGCGCCCGCGTTGCAGCTTCCGGGTCGCGGAGAAGATATAGCTGCTGGCTCCCGCTCGGCGGGGGATGCGCTCCCTCTGGCCCCGGTGACCCCGCTGCCCCCACCGGCCCCCTCCGGTGGCCTCGCCTCCTTCTTCCGGCCCAGTTCCAGATCAAGATGATGCTGAGAATGGTGCCGGGCCTATGGAACAGTCTTCGGAGCTGCCCGCAGTCCCACCGCCCCCAGCGGCGGCTGTCACGGCACCTGCGTCCAGCCTGGCTTCCCCCCCGACTTTTTCGGGCTGTCCCAAGGCTGCCCCTGCGGAGGGAGCTGGGACAGGGGAAGGGGACGCCCCTCCATGGAGGGGGTGTGGCTCAACAGCTGATTGCAGGCGCAGCCCGTCTGCCTGCTTTCAAACTCAGTGCTTTTCGCGGGCCGATTCGCATTCAGTCGGAGGTTTCTCGTTGGGGGTTGGAATGCCTGCCATCTCTCGCATTCCCCAGAGGAGTGGGGGAGGTGCCTCCTGAAAGTTCTGCCGCTGGTCCCCATCCCAGAGGGGATGGGGGTGGTAGCGAGGGGCAGAAAGGGGGCACACCTTTTGCATTTGAATTGCAGAGGCAAGAGAAACAGTGGAAAGTAAGCAATGCTCGCTCACTTGCTGTGGGGACAATGCACTCCCAGATCCGGGGTGATGATCCCTGGGAAAGCTTCTTTTCTCCGACTGACAGTATGCACCGTTTCAGGAGGGACGAAGTGTTCAGTCGCTCTTGCTGCCCAGGCATTGGCAGCAGGATGCCGGGTTGTGAGAACACAGAGCCTGCCTCGCGGGCCAGGTCTGGGCCGTTTGGCTCGGCCCCCTAGGCCAGGGTCTCTGCCTGGCCGGCTGTTGGGTTTGGGGGCTTTGCTTCCCCCGTCAGGACCTGGGTCACCCTTCTGTGGGCCCGGTCTGGGATTCTTGATCCTTCCACAAGGGCCAGGGCCCCTGCAGGGCCCTAGAGGCTCCTCTCTGCTGCTGCTCTTTTGGAAATAAAAAAATTAAAAATTAAATAAAGAGAGTTGAAAGAGCTAGCAGCTCAAAAGCATTGGAAAGCCAAAAATTAACCGTAGCCCAAGTGGTTCAATTAAGGGCTGTGGCCAAGACATTTCAGAAATGTTTTCAAATTTGTTTCATAACTGTCAATGGATTTTTGATAACTGTTGATGATTTTCTTTAGCAGTTCTTTGTTTCAGGATTCTGCAAGCCTGTTTCAGGACTGAAAGGGACTTCCAGAGATGTCAAAAAAGAACATCTCCAGACTTTCTCCTGAAACTCAGCTGTTTGGACTTGAAGCAATGAACTTTCTTTGCATAGGTTTTTTGCATTTTCTTATATTGTAAGATTGTTTTAGTGATATGATAGAATTTGATGTTCTACAGGTGAAGAATTTCCCTGATAGTTCCACATCAGCACTTGACTGAGGTTTTGATTGGCAACAAATAAACCTGTCAGGTGTTTGTTCTCTCTTCTGCATGGGCCCAGCAGATGAAATTACAATCTTTTCTTTTAAATTTAATTTAAATTAAAAGGGTGATATGCCACCGACATGTTTTTATGAAAATTCCTTTCCTTAAGATTTTTTTCTCCTGAGAAGCCAAGAGGCCTCAGAAACAAAATGTAAACAATAATTATCTGCTGCTGTGGAATGCAACAGATGGATCTGTGATTAGTTTCATGTGGTTGTTTCTAATTAATAGCCAATCACAGTCCAGCTGTCCGCACTGTCTTGGTCAGTCGCAAGATTTTATTTTGGAATGGAATCATTATATTCTAGGCTTTCCTTGCAAGCCTTCTGATGAAATCCTTTCTTCTTTTAGTATAGTTTTAATATAATATATATAATAAAATAATAAATAAAGCCTTCTGAAACACGGAGTCAAAATTCTTGTCTCTTCCCTCTTCCTGGGACCCCTGTGAACACCACCACACCCTTTCATGTAGTTATGGTCACGGACAGCAGGGGCACTGTTGGCTCCCAGCCGGGCATGGCAGGTACGATGATTCCCCCACCACTCCAGGGGGTGCTGTGGCACGAGCTCAGCCGTGTCTCCATGTGGTAATGGCAGGTGGGCTGGATGGCGAAACGGGCTGCAGCGGAAACCTCAGAGTGGTGGCTGGGACAGCAGTGGCAGGCATGCCCCCTGCAAACAAAATATAACAGAAAACTCCACAGTCTTAGCAGGAGCTGGAGGTCGGGTGGACAATGGGTGGACATGGTTACAGTGTAATGAAAAAGCCAGAGGCAGCATCGCAAAGCAGCAGTTCTGAGCAGTGACAGCCAGAATTCTCTGTAGTGACTGCCCCACAACCCCAGGGAGATGCACCCTCCAGGAAGGGGGAGGGGCTTGGGGTCCTGGGTTTTCCTCTGTATCACCCAAAGAGATGGTGAGTGACCTTTCCAGTAAGATCGGGTGTTAATAAGGTCCCAGTGCAGTGGCTGCTCTTATGGGCAACGGCTCATGCTCAGTAAGGACAAAGCTATACAGGGCTGGGCTCTGCAGTGACAGTGGATTCTCCTTGTGGTAAGCAACAGTTCGACTATTCTCCTCTGATGCCAAGGGCCAGGGAGGGAGAGAGGAGCCCAGCCCAGCCCATCACCTCCTGTCGCTGATGTGGAGACAGGCATGTGACAAGAGCACACTGAGTCCATGCAGCTACAGCCAAGGTTTATTTTTGGACATCCCCTTTTACGGGGGTTTCAAATTCCCTGCACTTACACATGTGATTGGTTGGGATGTTAGCACCACCCAGCTCATTGGCCAGTGATATGACTGCATTCATGACCAAATTTCAATAAAACTGGCTGGGGTCTCCTGTTTGAATTTCAATCTGACCTATCATTATCATACCCAGGGACTTGTTTACTCATCTTCTCAAATGAGCTAGGCTGGTTGAGTTGGTGTCTGTTAAGACTAATTTATCTGTGCAGTTTACAGACCAGCTGTAGCTACCACAGCTCCCAGGAAAAAATCTTGTGGTATCTCTGCTCTTCCTGAGAGAAAACTCCTTAGGTAAGAGAGAAGCCAGCTGCACCCTTCTCCCTCTTCCTCGTCCCAGCTACATCTTTTGTTCTTAAGTGTTTTGGTACTTACTGTCTCTTAGCAAAAAATGGAACAAAATTCCATGAGAGAAAGAAAAAAAGGAAAAAATCCTAACCTCCAACAGAGGGCTAGGTGAGACACAGGCTAGACAGCCCTGTCCATAGAGTTACTGTCAGTGGTTCAATTCAAAATGGAAAGCAGTAATGAGTGGTGTCCCTCAAGACCCAGTATTAGGAACCATGCTATTTAATATCTTCATTAGTAGCATAGAAAAAGGGATCGAGTGCACCCTCAGCAAGTTTGCACATGACACCAAGCTGAGTCATGATGTTGACACTCCTGAAAGATGGAATGCCATCGAGAGGGACTTGGACAGCTTGAGAAGTGGTGTTGTACAAAGTGGCCCATGGAAATCCCACAAGTTTTAACAAGGCGAGATGCTGGGTTCTGCACCTGTGTTGAGGCAATCCCTGGTACCAACACAGGCTGGGGATGAAGAGATGAAGAGCAGCCCTTCCCAGAGGGACTTGGGATTGCTGTGGGTGTAAGGCTGGACATGAGCCAGCCATGGGCACTCCCTGCCCAGAAAGCTAAGTGTGTGTTGGGCTGCATCCAAATCCCTGTGCCCAGCAGGGGAGGGAGAGGATTCTGGCCCTATGCCCCGCTTTGGTGAGACCCCATCTGCAGTGGTGCCTCCAGCTCTGAGGTCTCAGTACGGAAAGGATATAGACTTGCTACAGAGTGGGTTCAGAGGGGAACACAAAAATAGTCAGAGGGAAGAAACAGCTCCCCTGTTAAGAGAGACAGAGACAGCTGGGATTGTTCAGCTTAGAGGAGACTTAAACAGATTTTATTGCACTGTTCCAATGATTAAAGTGAGCCTATAAGAAAGATGTTAACATACTTATTACCAAGGTCTGTAGTGAGAGTACAATGATTTCAAATTAAAATAAGTTACATTTAGATTTTATTTAAGAAAGAATTTTTTTACAAGGAGGGATATTGGAACAAGTTGCCCCTGGAGCAAGTTTCCCAAGGAAGTTGTTGATGCCACAACACTGGAGGTGTTCCAGTTCAGGTGTGGATGAAGCCACCTGATCTAGTGAAATATGTCCTTGCCCATGGCAGATCAGTGAACAATATGAACTGTCAAGTTTCCTGAAATACTTTGTTTCTTCCTTTTCAGTTATAACCCAAGTCCCCTGCCATGAGTCACTAACTTAACAATGCTTACACTTATCCAAAGACCAAATATTTCCATGTTTGGATGTACCCAAAAACTTTCCAGACAGATAACCAAGTCCAGTAATGCAGCCTTTCCAGCGAATCCTATTTCCTTGAGCACTGTCCACCTCTTCATGCATATTAGCTTAATATGCAGTTTTGGAAGTCTAATAGCACATAAAAGAAAAGCTATAATAAAATGCAAATCATTCAAGCACTCCTATGGTCTTTTTTGTTAGCTGAATAGCTGCTGAGAATTTATATGATATTTTAAGGACTTAGGTGCTATGATCTGAATGTATTTCTAGATAATGCAGAAGAGAGATAACTTAATAGGTACCTGCCCACAGTTGTTTCCAACAATAAGGTCAAATTGAACCCTTTATTCTGATACTAGTCTCATTCGTTACACCAGTTCTGTGCTTTATTAATTTATAGGCTGGTGTCATAATCCTTTTTAATTCTTTGTACCTAAACAAGCTATATTTTAAATATCAGATTTTAACTTTGATTATGTCTCTTCAATTATTAAGTAATAAAAACATGTTTAATTAAACTGTGTGACTATAGGCATTTACAGCAGTCTTCTGGCTTTCTGCTGGGCTAGTTTGCCCCCGAGCAGGCAGCAGGGGGCCGGATAGCTCAGTCCTTTGGGGACACACTGTCTGAGTACCCATGTGGCTCTTAGCCACAGGCAGCCTTACCAAGCTTAAGGGATATCGCTCTTTAGTGATTTATCAGCTCTTTTATGATTTCCAGCTCTTTTGCTTGCTAAGGCACCTTGCAGGCTGGAAGGCAGATGCGAGAGAGGAGAAGACTCGTCCTGGCGTTCCACAACGATGGTTTTATTGGGGGGTCTGTGAAGGGTTCCAGCGACGTCTCTTCTGACCAGAATGGGCTAAAGCAGCCCATTATATAGGGCTAGAGGGGATCAGAAATTGTCCAATAGCAGGGGTTAAGGAGAAGTGACCTATGGGACTACAGAGAGATAAACTGGGGTCCGAAAGGCAGAAGAGAGGGGCTTCTTTTGCTATTTCACTGTGACTTGGCATTTAAGCCTCTTCCCTCCACGGGGCCCTAGCAGGCCCAGAGCTTGCTACACAACATCATCTGGAAGACATTGTGCATTTGAGATGTTTTTTGACAGTTTTGCGTGGTCCTGGTGTCATGGTTTGAGCCTGGCGCAATGCCAGTGCCCCCATGAGAATACCTCTTTTCCTGGTATCTACTGTGAGATGTGGTCAGAGACAGAGCAGAGGAGGCTCCAACTTAAGATTGAAATAAAGAAAAACTTCATTAACCTAAAACTACAAGGAAAAACACACAGAACACAGGATGAAAACCTTCCAAATTTCCTCCCCCTCCCGCCCACCAAATTTCCTAATTCCTTTACCACCCTTTAGATTACTCGCTCTCAGTCCATCACCACCCTTTAGATAATCAATTCTCAATTCCTGGAGAAGAGAGGAGTCCCTCTTGCACCACAGACTTCACCCAGGAAGCAGTCGAAACTTCTCGTGTTTCCGTGTCACGTGTGGCACCACCCGGAGAACATTTTTGCCATCGTGACCTCTTCCTTCCATGTCCAGTGCTCTCACCACTGCACATGGACCAGAGCTGCTTCTAGGGCTTTTCCCTTTAAGGATGCTTTGTCCAGTTCCAAAAAGAGCACAGTCCCTCTCCTTTGGGACACCTGTCCCCCCCAAATTTCACCCCCTGGGGCTGAGGGGGTCTCTTAAACAGAGATCATCTTCTTCTTCGAAGACGGAGGGCACCATCACCTGTCCGGTCGGCTGTGTGTCTCTGTCGGACATGCGTGGGGTGGTTCGCGTGGGACGGTTCGCAGGCAGCCCATGATGAACAGACGAGTCTGGACTCCTCTATAGTTCGGTCTTCTGGTTGTTTATTAAAGCTTATCTCTAAGGTTTTTGTTCTGCCCAGCCGAGATCTGACCAGCAAGGCAGCCACAAGCACTCTCTGCCCCTTTAGGGCGGTCGTACATTCTTATACTGATAATTGCGTATGTGATATTTACAATTTTTCTCCAATACCCATCACCTTTATTAAACAGTGCACCTTTAGTATGAACCAATCTAAAATGCACACATCACAGAGAAGATGGATGACAAGAAGAAGGAGAAAAGCCACGAGGTCGGGCCTGAATCCTCCATCTTGCCTCCATTAGACCCCCCTGTACCAAAATCTTAAAACCCACACTCTATTCTATAAAAACACCTGCCCTACACCATTCAAACCTCTGAAACTTCCATATCCTCATGCTTTGATAGCACGACGCTTGAAGGGTCAAAATCAAGCCACCAGGTGCCTTTGGCTACATTCCAGGACTTCTGAGCCCCCCAAGGGGTCTCCCTGGGACTCAGAGCATCCGAGGTGATGCGCTGAGTTCCCACATCTCCCCCCTCTCTTTGCACAAAAAGCACTTGTCTGGTAACTTGACTCATTGCACGTTGTACACACAGAAGAACACATGGCATAATGAACAAGAGAACTAAAAGCCTTACAAAAGTATAACAAGCTATCATCTAACAACAATTTTACAACACCACTGATTCCACACCCATGAAAGTGACCCAAAGTCCACAGCCTTCTATGGGCAAAGCACAAGGGTTGGAATCTCTGTGCAGTCCACATCTGTACATCTTGTTTTCTGTTTATGGAATGGCCAGCGTTTTCTTGCCTGCGCTTCTTGTCAACATTGTCTTGCACTGGATGGAGTTTCACATTCTTCACTGGGGTTCACCTGGACTTTTGTACCTGCTAAAACACAAACAAATCCACGTCCCCGAAGAGACTGGAGGATTTTCTCAAAATCTTGGAGGTGAAGAATGGGTCCTGATATGAAAATAAAACATTGATCAACTCCGTTTCAGTCTCTATGCAATTGCATAGGGAAATGTAAAATGACAGCAATTAGAGATTAATTAGATAATACACATAACCAATAACACATCTGCAATCATACAATTGTCAAACACTACAAACACTGAACTGTCATCCAGAGTCTGCGACAGCTGATGAACCTTACACACAGCAGAGAACTGGAGAATCCATGTCCGGATTAATGTTTCTCCAAACTCTCTCTGAAAACAGGTTCAGCTATCATAGACGGTCAAATTGCCAAGCCAAAAGGACTTGAATACTTTTTGATGCAGAAAACATCTGGGCTGATTGTCAATCACTCCATTCAAGTAGAGCTAGGACTTGGCCAGAGCCCGAACTCTAATTGATGGATATCACTTAGCACATTCTTAAAATGAGACTCTTAAAAACAGCAATTATGAATAAGAAACTTAGGATTAAAGATCTTCAAACCATTTAATAATTGGATCCCTCGAAACTTCTGTTGGGATGGAAATTCTTCAAACACAGTAGACTTCTTGAAATCTTGGCTGAGGTACCTCTGTAATAACTGAAGAAACAATAAATGAAGAAAACCACAAGAGAGGTAATCTGGATTTAAAAGAAATCCAAAAACCTGTGAGTAGTTAGGAAATAAGGACAAGATTCTGAAGAGACATGTGGCTTCACCCAAAAGAGATAGTAAAACACTGACTGGCTATAAACACTACAATACCCTGATAATAATTCTTATCACAAATTCTGAGAATTCTCATTATATAATCAACTTATCAACAGGAAGTATTAGAAGGAGTTAAGACAAACCTTTTTAAAGTATTCATATAACATTAACAGCAATCCTTATTTATCAGTCTTACCTATAAAATCTAACAAAGGTTACAAACTCAATGACAACAATCCCTAAAACTCTGAACCATTGGAGAATCAGCTGATGACCCCACAGATAGGATCTGAATAAGGTTTCTCAAATGCTCTGTCTTCAGAGAACTTCAAGTAATTGAATCCTTACTAATGCTTCTATCTTATATGGTACCATCTCTCTCCCTGAGAGGCATTTTTCAAAACAGAAGATTTCCATCTACATCATATTAGAACAACACTGATTTGCATTGATTTTCCCTCCTTTTTCCTGTATCTTGGGCAAAAGCCTGGTGCTTTCTCACTTTTCTCTGATTTTGGACAATTTTTTTTTTTTTTTTTTTTTTTTTCCTCACGTTTTGCATCTGAAACGAGGGTTTTGGCTTTGCCCCTATATGTAAAAAGGAGATTTGAGATCTTCGTGATTGTTTTTTTTGCTGTGTTGAGTGAATGCACAAAGCTTCTCGCTGCCTCTGCTGCTGAAAACATCCATGCAGGAATGCCTTGAGATGCTGTGATTGTATCACATCATCCCTCTGTTGATCCGCTCCATATGGCGTATTTTCAAACCCTCGAAACTCCGAGGTCGATGGGTAATCCATCTGCTCTGGTATCATCGCTTTTTTCTCTGCACCTTTCCCTTTATACATTGTAGGAAAGAATTGCTGCATTGTTGCAGACCTGCTACGAGATTGGGTTCGCACGGTTTTTTCTTGGGCTGCCAATGTAGGCTGAATACCTGCACGTCCCCCTGGGGGGGGTGAAGCCTGCCTTTCGGAGCCATGGGGATCGGGACCGGAGAAGGGGTGGAGCCCCGGGAACTGGAGCTGTGGTCACGCCCCCTCCTCGTCCGAGATGCCGCCGGGGGCGGGACCCTCCCCCTGCCGCGCTCCGCCCGCACCCTCCGTGCCTGCGCAGCCCCGAGAACGCCCCCCGTCTCCCCCGAGCTGACGTCACTGTCTCCGCCCCGCTCCGTCTCCGATGCCTCCGACTCTCCCTCCCCCTCTGACGTCGTATTCACGCCCCGCCTCCTCGCGACAAGCTCGTCCCGCGCTTTGGCCCGCGTGCGCGCTGCGATCCGGGTAGAACGCCGCATCCCTGTTTCCGGGTGTTGTGATGTCATTGTCATGCGTTTCTTGCGTCTCCCGCCGGACCCCGCCTGGGTCTCGGAGGCTCCGCCCGCTTCACTGCCCGTATCTGAGATGGACGCAGTGGAGCTTCCGCCCTTCCCGGAAATCCCGCGCGTCCCCGGTCCCGCGCACGCTTTCCGCCCCGCGCGTATCATCTGAGCCGCCGCTTTCGGCACGGCACCCGTACCACCCGTGCTATGCCCCCCTGCCCTCACAAATCCTCCTTCCCCGCCTGGAACCGCCGCCGCCTCCGACGCCGCCCCTATTGCGCAATCACGGTCGCCGCGGCTCGGTGCCTCCGTGCCGGTCCCGCTCCCCTCCACCCCCGTTCGCGACTCCACGCCCCCTCCTGTCTTTTCCGCCCTCGGCTCCTGTAACTCGGGAATTTCCCCTCCCACAGGATCGCCTGGCTCTGGGACAGGACTCGTGTCTGACTCGGTGTCTGAGTCTCCTAAATTCTCTGGGGTCTCAGGACGCTTTGGGGTTTTCTTGGGTTTTCGGGGAATTGGAAGTGAAGACAGTTCTAATTTTTCCTGCCCCTCCTCTTCTTCGGGGACAGTTTTTCCCGGGCTATCTGAGACCAGAGTTAGTCTCTGTCCCGTGCCCTGATCCCCCCTTTTCTTTCCGGGGTTTTTATCACCTAACTGTCCGGCTGCGCTTCTAGCTTCAGCCGAATTGGCCTCCAACATAATCCTTGCTGGAGATAATAACTTCAAGGCTGCCTCATCCTTTTCTGTTGCTAGCAATATATGTGCCTGTTGACCTCCTGCCAGAAACCCACTTCAAATAACAACCGGGTCTCTGAATGCGGGTAATTAAGTCTGACCCACAGTAATAATCTTTAAGATGTTTCTTGGGAATTCCCTTGTGTGCATCTGTGCCAAGCCGTGTAAGGCCGCTAAGATTCTAATTGCTCCTTAGTGTATGTGCCTCCCATAGTGATTGATGTTTTAAATCGAACCTTCTCACCGAATTTGTGTCGTCGGGGCAGTCCGAAGGCTCCTGGTCCTGTCCAGCAGTCCGCAGGAGATGGGATCAGAGGCGCCTTTCTGATTCCAGTCCGGGCTGTCCTGGTACGAGTCTCCTTCGGTGGAAGAGGAGTGCGATAATTGTTGATGGTCTCAGTGGCTGCTGCTGTTCAGTGGCTGCTGCTTTCTCCGTCTGCAGACGCTGCTTTCTCCGGGAGATATCAGCGTGCTCCTGGGAACGAGTCCAGCTGTGGGAGCTGCCCGCCTGGGCTCAGGCTGTGTTCCTCCTGTGCTCTTCCTGAGCCCGTCTCCAGCCCACTCGTGCCCTTCTCGAGCCCACCTGAGCCCTTCTTGAGCCCACCTGAGCCCACCCAGGGATCGCCAGATGGCCGATCGGCTGTGTGTCTCTGTCGGACATGCGTGGGGTGGTTCGCGTGGGACGGTTCGCAGGCAGCCCGCGATGAACAGACGAGTCTGGACTCCTCTATAGTTCGGTCTTCTGGTTGTTTATTAAAGCTTATCTCTAAGGTTTTTGTTCTGCCCAGCCGAGATCTGACCAGCAAGGCAGCCACAAGCACTCTCTGCCCCTTTTTGGGCGGGTCGTACATTCTTATACTGATAATTGCGTATGTGATATTTACAATTTTTCTCCAATACCCATCACCTTTATTAAACAGTGCACCTTTAGTATGAACCAATCTAAAATGCACACATCACAGAGAAGATGGATGACAAGAAGAAGGAGAAAAGCCACGAGGTCGGGCCTGAATCCTCCATCTTGCCTCCATTAGACCCCCCTGTACCAAAATCTTAAAACCCACACTCTATTCTATAAAAACACCTGCCCTACACCATTCAAACCTCTGAAACTTCCATATCCTCATGCTTTGATAGCACGACCCTTGAAGGGTCAAAATCAAGCCACCAGGTGCCTTTGGCTACATTCCAGGACTTCTGAGCCCCCCAAGGGGTCTCCCTGGGACTCAGAGCATCCGAGGTGATGCGCTGAGTTCCCACAATCACCACCCTCCTCACCCGTTGTCTCTGTTCACACACTTTCACATCATTGCACTCTCCTGGCTCTGAGCCATTGCCTCCCCCTGGAATGCAGTCTCTGTGTCACAGGAACTCAAGGGTTCTGTCATGGCTATTTAAGAAAAAGTCCAGCCAAAGGCCACTCCATCATCTCCTCCCACCTAGGATTCTTCTCAACTTCTCTCAATATCTTTCACTTGCCCATTTTCTTGCTATCTCGCTCTATCTCCTCAACTTCAGGAAGAATCAGCAAGAATCAGCATTTGCAAGGTTTCCATCATCCCAAGAAGGGTTAAAAGTCCCAGGCTCTGCTGGTTTGGTTCATGAACTCCCACGGCTGGCTGCCCTGCTGGGTACCCCCCCCTTATCCTTCAAGCCAGCCGGGCTATCACAGACACAGGCTGCTCTCTCCCTCTCTCCCTCCGGGGGGGAAATGGGGGGGGGGGGGGGGCGCGGAATAGGTGATGGCTGCCCGAAGACTTGCAGTGCTTCTCCACCCTTCGGCCCAGGCCAGGCCTACCTCCTCCAGCCGCATGGCTCCCCCCACCCCACCCAGCTCGGAGCCGGGCCGGGGAAGGTCTGCTCTCTTCCAAGACCAGAACCCAAAAAAAAGTTTCTCCTGGGAGTTCACAGCTTTTAACCCCCTGTGTTCTCAGAGGCGTATCCATGCCCTCAGTGGACAAACCAGGTGCCAATATTAAAATCTGAACACTGATTGGCGTGACCACACCATCCCAAAAAACCCCTAATTTCTTCTCAAACCACGACACCTGGGTAACTGTTCTTTTAGAATTTCTCAATAATGCTTAATTATACTAGCTAAATATGTAATTCATTAGACTTCATTTAACAAAGTGTCACAAATCATCTTTTCCTATTAAATGAAAGAATTAATTTCAAAAGGCCAGGACGTGGAGTATTTCACATGACCTTGTCATTTGATGCCATGGGTAGTTTCACAGAAGCATGTAACATCCTCTAACATAAACACGTCTGGTATGTTTCAGCATTTAAGTGTCCTAGTCATGCAATCAATCAAGTAAATGGTTTTCTGTTGGTAAGAGACTCCCGAGAAGATATTTTAATTTCTTTGGCCTTTAAACAGCTGCTAACTATTGCTAAATATTTGGAGGATGCTTTATTCTATCTTCCAATCACCACCAAAAAACTATACCTTTCTGCGCACTAAAAGTACAGTGTCCCTCTAAATCATAAATGGCTTTTTTAGTTAGACAAGATGCCGTAAGCAGTTCCTCAATTGTCTGCTAAAAAGATTTACAATAGCTTTACTGAGGAGGTGAACTGAGGAAAGATGTGAAATAGAAATGAAATATCCATACAGTTTCATTTTGTCTCTTTCTCTAAACCTCTATTTCCCAAAAACATGAATCTTGGACTAGCTATATCATTTTCTAGGACAATTTTTTTCTCTATCTGCACGGCTATTGAAATGAAGACAATTAATTTCTTTAAGTAAATCTTATACCTGATTTGTTTTGTAAAGTTATGTTTCAGAATGTTTTCCTGTAATTTATAAAATAATACATTCAGAGTTTTTGGATAACTGCTGTGTGGTTTAATGGTCACTATCAGGAACAACAAGCAGAAATCTGTGTTCTGATGTACAGAATTAAGTTTAAATTAAAGTTCACTCTTGTCATAGAGAGCAAAATAAATACTGGTAAGTTATTTATTTATTGAAAAATATTTCAGTGGGCAGTAAGACAAGGTTGAATTGAATAAAAAGCACCTGTTTGCAGAAGATGAGCAGAGGACATATACAATACCTAAGCTCATGTCTTTATAAACCCATGTAAGCGGAGGCTTTACATGGGTTTATATAGGTTTAGAAAGGTAATTGGGAGACTTTGTTTGGTTTTTCCATTGGCATTGTATCTTCTTATTTGTGCTGCTGAAAATGCAATGTCTGTTTTGCTATGCATGCTATTTTGTACAATCACAAAGGCCACAATTGTCAGGCAACAAAATTTAGAGTTGTTTTAAATCTTTCAACACATATTTTACCACAGCTGTAAGGTCTATTAATGCACCTTATTGATCCATTTTATTTTATTTTATTTTAGGAATCAGTTTTTGTTTGGGTTTTTGTTAGAGTTGCCGAACATACAATTTAACTACGAAAATGGCTAAAAGACCTAGCAAAAGTAATTTTTAATAATTATCTCATTATAAGGCTATTGTGTTTAACCAACTTTCTTTAGAAAATAAAATAACTATATGCATTGCTTTATGAAAAAATAATAATGCTGGTATTATGATTTATGAAGTAAAGATGATTACATGAGATGCTTGTCTGATGAGCATTTCCACACAGCCATAATATTGGCAATTGCTAAGAAAGAAGCTGAAGACAGATTGATTCAAAGACAGATTGATTGAACCGCTGGGGTCTTGGTTCTGCCCACAGCTAAATCTGAAAAGCCAGCTGTTCTACGGCGCAGAATCAGCAACGAGAGGGACTGGATGAAGGAGAAAGGAGGACGCTCTCTGTTCTGAGGTTCCACAGGGTAGGTTTATTCCAGGTACAGGGGACAGGATAAAAGAGCCCCAAACACCTCAGTCTACAAGATTAAATACTGTCACAAACCAGGGGGTGGATACAAAAAACTCAAGGGAAACTTCAAGGGTGGAGCAAGGGGTACATAAATAACCTGGGACTAATCAGGGTAGGGGGAGGAGAGAGCAGGTCACATGGGCCAATTGGGCATTGTAGATTAGGGGATTTCCAAGTGAGTGTTTCAGTCAAGGATTAGACCAGGGAGAGAGTGGCAGGGAAGGCTCAGGAAAAAGGGGCAATATTGCCTTGACAAGCAGGGAAGGAGCTGGAACAAAGGGAGGGGAATGGCTTGAGGGTCAGTTTTGAGAGAGGATACAACTTTGGGATAAACCAACTTTGGGGACAAAATAGGGGAACAATAGAACAAACCATTTAACAACAACTTAACAAAATAAAATATGAACTGCAACAATTTCTGCAAAGGTGTGGGAGATCGGCGTGCGCAAATATCGCGATGTCACGGGCAGGCAGGAACCCTCCCCCTTTACCGTTACTTTACCGTTGGCCCCTGCTATAAAAGCCCCTACCCAACAGTTAATAAACGTCTTTTGCAATCGACCACATTGGTGTGTGCGACTAATTGGACCGAGTGGCAAAGTGGTTTCTGCCCTGCCGTTCCCGACCCAGGACACCACGCCTCAAGCGGGAGGCAACACAAAGGCTTTGCTGGCAAGTATATAAGTGATCCCACTGAGGTGATTACCTGGCAGAAGTTCTTTAGCTTTATCTACCATCTATTTCCTTAGCACTTCTCATGTGTTTAAAAGCAGTCAAAAACAGAAGAAGGAGGCAACTTTTGCACATACTTCACTGAAATGCTTCACTCTAATTCTCCCAAGATCCCCAGACTTGGATGGTTGAGCTCTTCTTGTGGAACAATTCGCTGTTTCCAATGCTCAGCATAACAGAGATTAATTCAACATTTAAAATACTTTCTCCATGTTTATAAAATCAGTCACCTTTGAACCACATGCACCTTGTTTGTCAACATGTCGATTAAAGTCAAAAGCACTTATGCAGGTGCATTTTGCATTTCAAAGACCTTTTGTGTGACTTGGTACAAGCCCCATATTTTGCACAGTGTCAAGCTCTTAACTTGATCATTATATTTCAAACTAATAAAATCTCTTTCTTTCTGAAAAGTTTGTCTTTCCTGGGAATAGCTGAAAGGTGAATTGTGTACAGTCAGTATGGGTTGGAAGTAGGAATGAGTGGATGCTATAGTTTCCAGTTTTTGTAAAGACAGAGACTCAAACATTCAAGTAGTATTTTGCTTTTCCAATTCTTTTGCACAGTAAATGGGGACATTTTGATTTTAATGCATTGTACAGTGTCCTAAAGATTTCCTTTTTTCTTTTCTTTTCACCTGACTGCATTGTATACTGCTGAAGTGTTATGAAGTAGCTTTATTTCTGTGTCATACTTACCTTGACACTGACTTTGTAAACAGCTCAATGATTCACTGGCTAATGACTGTTTACAAAACAACAGACAAGAAGGGCATCAAAGAATTAGGCAACCAAATTCATCAAAGGTACCTAAATCAAGGGTATAAATTTACTCTGTAAATATTTGATAAGATTAATTATCCTGACTTTAAAATATTGCAATGCGGGGTTCAGGTTTCTTCCTATTCCTGTATCTTCTTTTCCTTGCAATCCCCATGTGGCCTAGTCCAGCCAGTGAGCCCGCCTTAGCCAAGGTCAGCCCTAGGCCATGGAGAACCTCACCCAAAGTTCAGAGACATTGTTTCAAGTCATGGAGAGTTATAGTTACAGTTCATTTGCAAAGGATCATGGAGGGCAGGTTATTATGTTAATATGGGTTACCTGTATGTCTGGTTTTGGTTAGAATGTTTCTAGAATGTTCATCACTTCATCTGCATAAGCTGTAGTCCCCCATTTTTCAGGTCTTTGCGTGCCTACATTCAGGAGCATCTGAACTGTTGCACGTAATAAAGAACCCTCGGATTTCACTGAAGACCTGTTGCCAGCTTTTCGTTTCTGCAGCTGACCAGTCACATCACCACTTGTCCTCACAGACAGCGGGCAGCATGGCATGACACACCATGATGGCTTTCACCGTAAGATACCAGCAGGTATCTTATCAACAGAAGTTGGTGGCCAGTCTGTTTTGCAGTGCCTGTCATGTTAGAAAGCATTTCTTAGTTGTCTTTTTCCATTGTCTTATTGGCATCAGAACCAATCATTTGTCATTCAATAATCTAGGGAAAGAGAGAAACCATTTCTTTACTACTGCCTGGGAACAATAATTGATATGGCTGCCCAAATCAGTCTTCTCAAAGAGCGAACATGTATTAAAATCCCCTCTAAGATTATGTCTGAAGATGTCAAAATGCCAAAGCACTGGGCAGATGCTTTACATCTTTTCTTTATTTTTTTTGGGCTTTGCTCCAGAGAGACAGCAGTGTACCTGAGACTGCAGCTGCTTTTGAATTTAACTATATAGAAGGGCTTAGAAGATCAGCAGGAAATGGGTAAATAACGGTTGGGAGTTACATTGCAAAAAGTTAGTTGGTTATTTGTGACTCTTATAAATTAACTGTCAATCAAATATAGTATAATTTGAAGAAAAGGTAAGGGAGATAGAGGTAAACAAACTGCCAAAACTTAGCAACATAATGGCAGCTGGAAAAATACTAAATATAAAAATCTATCTCCAAACTCACACTTTGCATTTATGTAAATAAGATTTAGGCACAGAGAGTGAAAGAAAGAGCAGTCGCACCGATATGACAGTATGACCTCCTACCTCTGCCTGATTTTTTGGAATGAAATGCTTCTTACTGACTGCTTATTTTAGAACATTTGAAAATTGGCAGTTCCAGGCTCATGAACAGGTCCTGGTCTTCCTCTGAAACTATGATTGGATTGCTACTGAAATGCTTAACAAAGAGAACAGAAACAGGTAAAGACCCCAGGTGTGCTTGCCAGTGGCTTCAGACATTATTGCCCTATGGGGAAAATGAGACAAGGCACCCCTGTGATCCAGTTCAGACTGGAATAACCTTTTTTTATACTAGTGTCATGACTTTCAATAAAACTACAGGAAACAGAACCTAGAAATATATTTATTATTATAGAGGTAGGTAAGATACAATAAGAAAGGCTGTAGGATACGCCTGCAGAATGCCATGGCAGCACAGAGAAGCTTATCTATGCCTGACCTTGTAGGGAGGAGATGTGAGATGGCAAATGCCCTACAAAGAGGAGCCTGCCAGAGCCTGCTGGAGGAGTGGGCAGCTTGTGATCACCCCCATATAAGGACATTAAAATGTGTTCCTGGCATGGCAATTTGTGATAGGTTGTTTAGTGAAAAATACCATATAAGGAAATATCGTGTCTTGAAGAAGTGTGTAACACCAGCTTGTTTCTCACAACAAAAGTCTCACTATCCCTACTGATCTGAGTCCGTGTACCAGTTCACAAATTATATGTAGGAACAGAACATGGATTGAAACACCACCAAAGTCCTTGTGTGACTGTCTACTACCCTGACAAATGATAAGTAGATTCCTTGGAACGAGACTATACTTGTGAGAATTTTACTAAAAAGTCTCAGGCTGACAGAGCATGAGTAAAACAACAGGGATTAGTAGATGCCAAAATTAATGGCATTTCAATTCCCTTAATGGAAAGTGCATCTTTCCCTGACAGTATGTCCTGATGCTGTTAGAAAAAACCAATCACCCTTTTTCTTAGGTGGAGTTCAGTAAGTGAAGGAATGGGACAGCTATAGCAGGTCTGCAGCTGCACAGATAGATTGGCATTAACAGACACCAACAAGACCAGCCTAGCTCATCAGAGAAATAGAAATAAACAAGTTCCCAAGTGTATTACTGATAGGTTAGGCTCAAACTCAAACAGGGGACCTCAGCCAATCCCTTTGAACTATGAATGTACCCATATCATTGGCCAGTGAGCTAAGTGGAGTTAAGACCCTTATCCAAACATGTTTGGAAGCTTGGAAAGTTTGAAGCCCCTATAAAAAGGGGTGCCCAACAATAAACCTCGTTGTGTTCTTGCCACATTCCTGCCTCCAAAACTGGGACAAAGGAATTGTGCTTTTTCTTTTCTACAAAGGACATTTGTAACTTAATTGTAGTAGAATGCTGTGTGTCAACGCAGAAACAAAAAAAGTCAGGAAATACAGCTTGCTGATGTCAAAAAGAGATGGAATGTGCAAAAAACATCTATTTCCCACCTGTTGGTTTTACTTACTTTAAAAAATTTTATTTGCCTTTTATGCCAAACTCTTTCTAAAATGAGGAAGTGGAAGTGTGCAAAACTTACTTTATGCAAACCTGCCAATCATAAAAAAACTAGCCTTTGCTTTTAATAAAATACATCAGTATCTAAGAACAGTAAAACGAGACACTGTTAATTCTGGCATTCATAATTCTGCAGTCTTCATATATATCTCATAAAGCAACTGCTACAGAGGCAGGCTACAGCCCTAAAAAACGATTTTAAGACAAGTCATCTGGTTAACATCAGTTCAAAGCAAGAATGCTAGAGATAAAATGTGACTCTATGATTACAAGTAGAAATGCTTGGACATGGCTGAACCTGTAGGAAATCACTGACAAATGGTGAAATTCTGCATTGCTTCCTCAATTGGTATAAATCAGTGTGCAGCAAGCACTGTGCAACTGACCCATGAATATAAAGAATACTTTATTTTTTAGTTTACAACTCTTGCCTTATTTTTGGAAAGATAAAACCACAGAATGCACATAAAAGAAAATACATCAGTAGAAATATCATCACCCTTAATATTGTGCTGTGACAAATATTATATTGTAGTTACACTTGTCACTAAATGTAATCAACTTGATGTTTACCCACCATTGTTTTAACTGTTCTACTTTTTAGAGCAGACTTGTTTAAGCCTTGTGCAGAAATTGACATCCTTTTGTTATCACTAATTATTATTTCCATTTCTTCCCCCCAGGATTTGCGATTTTTAAGGTTTTCCCTCAGGAACATATGGAATGGCCTGTGTTGAAAGACATGCTAAAGATCATGTAGTTTCAGCCATCCCATCATGGTCAGGGATGCCTTCCATTACCCTATGTGGGGTCTCACCAGAGTGAAGTAGGGGGGCCGAATTCCCTGCCTGTCCCTGCTCATCTCTCCCCAAGGGTGCATAACTTTGACATGCATTTGGCAGTAGTAATTTTCAGACATATGTAAAAATCAAAGTGCTGAAATACAGAGAAAGGTTTTAGGGACAAATTGGGATTGAGTTGATGAGACATTAGTAGCAGATCATATATTCAGAACAACATTGGAAAAGCTGCTGACTGCCTGAACTGAAAATATTCAGTTGTCTTCTGAGTTGTCTTGTAGAACCGAAGTCTTCTGGTTCTGAAAAAAATTCAAGCTGAGAAAAGATGGCCTGTCTCTGTATTTCATATTTGAAACCACTGAGCTGGGAAAACATTGTAAGGCATCTTGGAATGTTGCTTTCTATTTCATACATTTTGATGGAAAAGCAAAATAATATTAAATTTCTGTTCCTCTAAAACAATTAAGTCACATGTATAAATCTTCCTGAACCTTGAAGTAACTACAGATGGGAGAATATTACTTAAAAACATTTGATAAATTGCTCTTTCTTCTCATTTGCTCTCAAGTGAGCATTCCTTATAAATCCTTTTAGGTGTTTAAATATAGAAAGAGGCTAGAAACTTCTATCTGAATTATGCTATATTTAGTGCTAAAAGTACTGCCATTGTCAAAGATTAATATAAAGTTTCCTGAGTACAGAGTTCATCAAACACCTTTTTAACATTCTCCTAATCTCATACACTGCCCTTTCTCCTAGCATACAGTTCTTTATAACTGCAGTCACAAAAATCAGTGGAAATTACTTCTACAACAATTCTACATATCCACATTAACCCCTTACAGCCTCTTCTCTGAAAGTGCATCTTTACAACGTGTGCAAAAGTGTTTTTCTGTAGTAGCAAGGCATGTACTCAAGTAAATCTCAGTATTAGCTTGCATGAAAAAGAGGATTTTCAACTTAGTAAAGGCATGTTTAACCGAACCTTTGTTGATGTAGATAAAAGAGGAGTTGTCTGGAAAGAATAATTCCAACAAAACTTGTGAAAAGACAGAAAGTATCACATTTATTTTGTAGAGGCTTCATAGTTCTCAAACCTGTTCTGAATTTCTCTTCCATGATTTATCCAATTTTCCATTACCTTTTGTCCTGGATCTGCCCATGACAGAGTTAATTTTATGTAGTAGGTTTGGAGTCTTGTTGGAATAAGTACATTTGGGACTTCCATTCCTAAACCATGACAGTGTTTTTAAAAATTTGTGCATCTGAATGGGCCAGTCTCATCATTTCACACTCAGGATAAACTTCTTTATTTTGCTTTCATGAATGTTGATAGCAGAACACATATTATTTGTGTGTACTGTAGCTGCCAAGATATAACTCAAAACCAGTCCATCAGGTAGATTTTATTGAACATTTGCTTTATTTGTTTTATTATATTTGTAACTTTTATTCATTGTGTTTACATTATCAAATAACTTACAACATCCAAGTACATATCTTTGCCAATCTTAATTAAAATTGTTATTTCAGCAAACAATAAATTTACTTTGGTTTGAAAAGATGCATTTTTCATATAAGAATTAGATTTTTATCCTTCAAACTGTTTATTAAATGATTATTGCAAGATCTTTTTATTATTTGTGTGTATTTCTCTTGTCCATTGTTATTTAGCTTATCTGCTTTCTGTGTGTGTTTGTTTGTTTGTTTGTGGTTTTGTGCCCTTTTTTTTTCCTGCATGTGTGGGTTTTTTTGTTGTCGTTTTGTTTTGCTTCTATATAGTTAGCATAATCTTGTCATTCTTCTTTCTTGACATTTTATAATTCTCTTTAAGAAAACTTAGGTGCTAAATGCTCCAGCCCAGTAATTAAAGAATTTTTTTATTCCTTTCACAATAAAGTGCAGTCCCTAAGAATAACTGAACTTCATATCACTGTGATATCAAATCATCCTCATTCATAAATACTTACAAGAGAAACATCTATTTCTGTTTTAAGTATTCCCTTTCTGTTTGATAAATAACAAGTTTCTTCTTGAATACTCTAAACTCCTTCTTCTCCCCGTCTAGCTATAGAGGTTTAGCTGAAATCCTTACCTCAGCAACTTTGTTTATTTCAGTACCCATCTGTGCCTGTTGCCATTTGATGCCATATTTCCTATTGCTTACATATTTCCCTTTAATGATATGAAATTTAAATTAATTATACAATAGTCTTTTAAATTCCTGATTCAATTCACAGCTGACCCAAGATGGCATATCAGCAAAGTTTATTGATTTAATATGGAGCAGAGCTGGAATTCATCACACCTTGTATGTGTTTTAGCAGGCATTTTTCTTTTATTTTGGTCTCTTAAGAATTCAGGAAAGAGAATTAGGATTTCAGAAGTGAATCTATTTTTGAAGAAGGCAGTATGATCTGATGGAGTCATTAAGCAGCTAAGACACAAGAAAATATTTCAAACAGTTGGAGAAATTCTTCCCAAGAATGCACATGACAGATATCCTCTTTTTCTTTTATGCACAGATTGATCTAACCAGTAAGACTGAGAGAAAGATTGAAATTTGTGATTACACAGTATTTAAGTATTTAAAAGATGAATAAAGTCAAGGGAGAAATTAAATAACCAAATTGATGATCTCTATATCTTAGTTAATGGAATTAAAAGGCCATTAAGAAAATTATATTATGGTTTAGTGGATTTGAAATGCAACAGTAATACAGAAGATTTATGTTCTCCAGAACAGAGTTTTCCCATGGTAAATTGGAGTCTTTGAACAGCAAAATGTCTAAATGAGTGAAACAGCAAAGATTAAAAATAGATGGATTTGAAAATGAAAGGAGGAGAAACAATCTGTCATCCTGATCCACCTGAAGGTCTAGGGAAATGTCCTGGTTCAGCGCAAATTTGGGAGAGAAGAGAAAGTTAACAGATACATCTTTAAAGAAAAGTTTATTAAAAGTTTTATGTCTGCATTTTTGTTCTTGCAAAGAACAGTGAGCAGAGCACATGTTGGCATCCACAGAGAAATGATAATAAAGTTTCTTAATTACAGAAATATAGATAAGCTGTTACAGCTGGCTACACTGAATAAGTCTAATTTATAATTCAGATAAAACAGCCAATTCTTGATTGCAGTATGAAGATACAAAGGAAGCAGAATCCATAGAAACTGAGAGGAAGCTTTGGGATTTTAAAATTGAGTGCTTGTTTTATGCTAGGCTTGAAATTGATGTTCATGAAATCAGACTGTTTCTTTAACAGTACAGAAAGATTATAACTTTTGATTTACACAAGAGAGTAATAGACAAGATGACTGCAAATAAAAGAAAATTTATATTCTGAATGACCTAATATAGCCTTTCACAAGTCCTCTCAAGAACAAAGAGTACACAAGGCCTATTCTCAGGGTTACTTCTGTTTTAATGACAGTTTAATGGATAATAGCCGTGCAGGACACAACAGTTTACTCCCTTCTCTCACCTGATTTAATATGAAATAATTTTAATATTATGATTCCTCTTTCTCAAATACCTCTTCCCTTTTGGAGTTGTGGTGCAGGGTATCTACTTGGCATATATTCCAGTAGGCTCTTAGACTCCTATGGAGTATGTGCATAGATGCATGCACCTACACATGCACACACAGAGAGAAGAGACACAGTCTCTTTCACAAGAGAATTTAAGCACATTCATCTCTGCAACATTTCCCGGTACCAGTATTAAGGATTTTGGTGGTCAGTGTGCTGGTTTCTGTGAACACATTTATGAATGTCTGTATCTCTCAAGTTTCCATGGGGAATTTAGTTACTTGAACGCAACTTCGGGAATTTTATGTCTGAGCAAGAAATCTATCGTGAGGGTATGACAGTAGCAGGTATCACATTTAATCCTTTCTTTGCATTTGATCCAAGACCTTTACAAAGTCATAAAGTGGGAATTGTGAAGCTGTTTTAGAAGCCTCTCAGTCCAGGCTCTTATATGCTTGCAAGCTGTCTCACTGGGTAGTGATACCATTTTCAGGTACAGATATTTCCAGTTTCAATTATATTTACATTGTCTATCTAAGAATAATGCAATTTGAATAAATATCTTTGCCCTACAATTAAATGTGGACTAAATATTCTATAAATATTTGGTATTGCTCTTTTGCCTGAGCAATCTCTTTATAGGGAGTTAATGGAAAGAACATCTTTCTCTGCGGTAGCTGTGGCAGTTCTCCTATGGGTTAAACAGCTGGAAATGTGATCAGAGAGATGTCTCTGAGCAATTTCTTTTGAGCTCTGTCCTGGCATGGAACTGGGTACCACAACTGCATTTCCAAGCTTTATACCTTATCATACCTTATATCTCTCCAGGAGACAGGTAATATAATGGTCATTAATAATCCCTTCTCCTGTTTCTATGTTCACAGGTAAATTGCTGAAAGTCTCCTTGACCTCCTTACAAAAATAGAACAGATTAATTATATGCAAAGAGCTATAAAGTGAGAAGTCCATTCTGTGGAGGTTGATAAATGAAATTGTTGTATCTCTTGGGCTGGTGTAAATTTTCAGGCATTATGTACCTGTGGTAATTTTTGTGTTAAAGGAAAAATAAGAAAGAAAGAGGACAGGGAGTCAAGCAACTGAAAGCTAGGGAAACCACCTGCCATTAACAACTTCACTTGCATTACTATGATTTTACTAAGAACTCCCAATTTCAAACAGATAAGCAGATTGAAAGGATCAAAGAACTGGACAACATTTGGAGAAGCATGTAGCAGCTTGCATCCCTTGATGGTCCTGCAGAAGGCCATGAAGAAAAAGGGATCACTTTATTAACAATGAGTTTCAACATTTAGATGCACCAGCTGGACTAAAAAGTGTGTCTAGACATGACCATTGCAGCCAGGATAGAAAAATCTGAAAGACAAATAAAGCCGGGTTCTTCCATTGTGTGGGAAAGCAGCTCAAAAGCCCTAAGAATACCTTGGAAAACTCACTCCTCCAAAATACATATTCTACATTGGCAAATGTAATATACCCCAGTCTCACAGATCACAGAGTCATCTCTGCGTCATCTCTGAGCTATTTATTATACTG
Source organism: Serinus canaria (assembly GCF_022539315.1). Lineage (NCBI taxonomy): Eukaryota > Metazoa > Chordata > Aves > Passeriformes > Fringillidae > Serinus > Serinus canaria. Next base: position 14,421,343 of record NC_066343.1, read on the forward strand.
GTTCTAAAACACACATGATATGCTACAGTGTCAGAGTCTCTTTATGTCAGTTAGTACTTAATGCATTGCCTTCTAATGAGGCAGAACACTGAATCTGATCGCTCAGGTATTGAACATTCACATAGGGATTTTTCAGTAGACAACATAGCTTCTATGCTCCAAGTACAAATACCATACATGGATGTTGACAGAACGTTGAGATACTAGTTTTAGCAATAATTTACGTTAAATAGAAGAAGTTAAACATACATTATCATGATTTGGTCCTAAAAGACACTGAGGAAATGCATTAGACACACATTACTATTAGCTATTACTAGCTATTACTTAATACTTATCAGCTATTACTAGTTTTAAAGCTTCACTAGTTCTTCTATACTTTGTGCTTAATGAGAGTTTATAACAGTTTTGTATTATCTCCAAATTAAATTTTTCTATTTTAGTTTAATAAGAATGTATGAAGTAACTAAGATATTTTGTTTCCAATATACAACTATTCTAAAAAAAAATTCTTACCAAAGTATTGTTCATCTGAATAGCTGCTAAATAGAAGAGCTTCTACCACAAGACCAGTATTTCTCACTTATTTATCTTTAGCTCTTGAATGCAAATAAAAATGGTGTGATAATCTAAATTCCTGAGGAATTCAGAGAACTGATGACCTAATTCCTTGAGAAGAGATTGGGATACTGCAATATTCAAATATTCCTAATATTCATCTGAAGTGACATAAATGCTTCTGTGCTTGGTAAAATTCTTCACAGTGTTTTTTCTTCACAAAATTTTCTCAATACTGTGCAGCAACAAAGGTGGAGTTTTGCAGAAGACACTTTCTCAGATGTATTCTAAGCTTTAAATGGGAGGCATGATCCAAAGTATTTTGAAACACTAAAATGTCATGGAATACAAATGGAGCATACATGGGTTAGCTAATGAGAAATTGTTAGTTTCTGCTGATACTGTTTTTACATTTTATGATAAATCACAGATAATTTGTAAACCCACAGTAAAATAACAGAATATGCTCAGCTGGAAGGGACCAAAATAGATCATTGAGTCTAGCTCCTGGTCCTGCACAGCACCATCCCTAAGAGTCACACCACAAGCCTGAGAGCATTTTCCAAACACTTCATGAACCATATCAGACTTGGTGCTGTGAGTACTTCCCTGAGCAGCCTGTTCCAGTGTCCAGCCACACTCTGGGTGAAAAATGTTTTCCTGATATCTAACTTAAACCTCCCCTGACACAACTTCATACCATTCGCTTTGAGTTCTGTCAGAATGCAGCTCAGTGTCTGCCTGTTCTCTTCCCCTCACAAGGAAATTGTAGACTGCTATGGAATTTCCCCTCAGTCTCCTCTTTTCCAGGCTAGTGATCAAGACTAAGTGATCACGGCCACTTCTCTTATGACTTCCCCTCCAGACCCTTCATCATCTTCATGGCCCTCCTTTGGACACTTTCTAATAGCTGAATAATTTTCCTATATTTTGTGGTACCCAAAACTGGCCCCACCACTCAAAGTGCAACTACCCCACTGCAGAAAAGAGTGGGACAATACCCTTCTTTGCCTACGAACATGGTAGGTTGTGAACCTAGGTAGGTTCAACTCTATGATGTGGATAATATTTCGCAGGTTTGCAGTTCGGATCATGTTTACTACCTTGCACTGGAACACCACGAGGTCCTGTCACATCTGCTGCTTGGGGGCCTTTTATTCCTTATATGATATTAAATTCCACAATTTCTCCATGTCCTAAATGGTGGAGGTATTTCCTGGGGTTATTCTTTTTTATAAGTAGTCTGATGAACAAAGACATCTTCTTTGTTATCATTCCAGGTTATGAAACCGTATCTGGTTTTACACTGAACCATTTCACTGTCCTCAAAACGTTCATGGCAACGTTTCTACCTTTGCCAGTGGGTTTGTGTTGCTGGTGCTAGATGTGTTGCTGGCGCTGGTGCTGGTGCTGCTGCTGAGGCAGCGCTGTCCACGATTTGTCCTGCTCCTGGCGCTGGCGGCTGCGCTGGGGTCCAGCCCCTTCTTGGGGGTTTGTCTTGGCTGGGCACTGCCAGCACGGGGCTTCCAGTGCAGCGCCGGTGGTGTGGGTCCTGCAGGTGGGCGGGGGGTGGCGGTGGTTTCACTGCCAGGACTGCGGCTTTGAGTTTTCCCCTGGTGGGGCTGCCCGCCTGGCTGGCAAGGAGGCGCCCCAGGGCCACCAGCCTCACTTGTCCACCCCTGGCCTCGATGCATTTTTTTCTTCCATCTTCATTTGTCTCCCACATGAATTTTTGACAGTAGGTTGTTTTTTGTTTGGTTTTTCTTTTTTTTTTTTTGACAGTGAGTAACACTCACATCCTTGCAATAAGGGTACAATAGTCATAAAAATAAAAGTAAATCTGTGCTATTTTACATAAATACTACATCCCTCTATAATCGGTAGTTTTACAAATAACATTGCAAGCAAGACTGTTATTCTGAATATCAAGTATGGTGAGGGCTTAAAGTAGAATGGAACAGGAATAAAGCTGGGTGTATTTGTGTTTGTTAAGAGCACTGATAAGGGTCTCCACTAAGTCCCATGAACTACATTATCGTCTTTTCTATTTCTACAAACTGTGCGATTTTCATTTTTCTAATTCAAAGAATATCCTAACAAAACCCCCTGTGCCTGAATTTGATGTTTTGAACTTTCCTGGTCTGCTTTGAAAGTGAACTCACTTGGCAAAAGTGAAATTACTTTTGACAAAAATGTCAAATACAAAATTCAGTCAAATACACTGGCATCCAAGGCAATTTACTTTGTGTCTACAAATTTTAGGTTCTTGGCTACTGTGACAGAAGTGAAAACTGTAACATTTAGAACATTTTTTCTCCACTATGGTCAGAATAAGTTATAAAACAATTTATCCAAGGAGTACTTCTAATCTTCATAGTTTTTCTTAGATGCAAATAGTATAAATATGACCTAAGGTTGGTTTAGTCTTTGGTTATCACTATACTGTATCACTGCAGTCAGAAAGACACAGCTTTAAAACCAGAGGACCAACAGCAAAGTGAATTTTATTTGAAAAAGCCCTTAAAAAGAACTGTGACTGCCTGGGCTGAATAATCTTCTTTTTTACTTTCTCTTAGATGAAAGCTTTTAAGATTCCATTTATCTGGCAAATGAACTTTAGTGTAATTAAAATAACCACCAGAACTACCAGGAAGGAATCCTTTATGTTATTGTCTTGGTTTGGAAAGACAGGAGTCTGCTAAGGAAGGCAAAAGCCTCCCCTGAAATGAAGAATGTAAACCCTCCCCACCCCTCCAAATTACTATAAATTTTAAATTAAGGGGCTCTCAGTCAAAAAATATGGGCGCAGGAAATAACAGTTCTTTAATAGGGAAGAAAAATAAAAGGATAAAATGAACAATGCAGTACACTGGAACAACACTGACAGAGTCAGAACCCCACCTGACACCCTGTTGGTCAAGGTGTTAGTAGAAGTTCAATTGGAAATGTGGCTGCAGTCCTCCTGAAGTGTCAGGTGTTGTTCTGTTAGAGCAGGGGGTCCTGTAGAAAAGGATGTATTCTTCTTCCAAAGATCCAGTGGAAGGATAGACAGCTGCTGTTTCTCTGGAGAATCCAGTGGAGAAAGCTGTGCTGGTGTTTCAGAACCTCCGGATTATATCTGGGTAGGAATGCTTGGCTCTTCCCTCTGGGCCGAGCATCTCACAATGGGATGTTCTAGTTCTTATCAGTCATGCAGTGACATTCAATAGCCTGTTATCAGCAGATGTCCTCTCCCAAGGGAGGAGTGACTGTGGTCACTCAGGGAGAGAGATAAGGAAAATTGCCCACTTGACAAAAGACAACTGCCATACAGATAGTAATAGAATATGTCGTGCCTTGCAATCTGGAACAGTTATTGTCTCAATTTTGATTTCTTTAGCTCAAATGGAACAGGATTGTCAAAGTCAAGGGGCACATGTGAAAACTTTTTCATTTAAATTAATTTTCTTATGAAGAATAGAGCTGTCTGCAAGGCCCATTTTTTGAGCATTGAGAAATGCAAACAGCAACAACAATGATGGCTCTTCAGTAAAAGCAATAACTCAAATAGCAAGATGAAGCATTTTGCTAGTTTTCAAACTATCATTGCTTCCAAAATGGTACTTCTTCTTCTGTTTAGAATCTTCTGCTCACTTTCACTTTTTTGCTATTATCAGATTAAAACTCCTAATATATAGAATGCAGAAATCAGAATGAATTAACAAAAAATCTGGTTCTGCTTCTGAGAAATATATTTTTGCTTCTTCCAGAGTTTCATTGTGTAAGAAGCATTTTCTATTTTGATAACAGAGGTGTCAGCTGTACTTTCAGTCATTCACAGTTCTTTGTTTTTCTCCGAGCCAAAAAATTAATTTCCTATATATACGTATATAGTATAGATAGATAGATAGATATAGATACATATCAATGTATGTGGACTTCTCAACTCCTTTCTTTCTTGTTTTTTGATATTCTACCTGTTCCGTCATCCACAAAAAGGAAGGAAGGAGAAAGGCAGGCTTAGTGAGAAGCATGGAGATCACAGACTTCCTTCTAGGAGAATGTGGCTTCCAGCCTGGTGTTCTGTTCTCTTTGTCTAATGTACACTGCCATGAAATCTTCCCAATTCTATGCTTTTGTTGTCAAGACACAGTTGGTCAGCAATGCCTGCTTTGGAATGAGGTAGGAATGGAGCCTGAGGGAGCCCACAGTATAGACAAGTGGTACCCTTTTCTCTAGCTGAGTGGAGTTACCTTGAAATATGCAGCATCTTTGATGATTAGTTCCCTTCCTGGGGAGTGGGTCTGTAGGACTCAGCACACTGGAGCCACACACATCTACAAGCCCCCTGAGAAGATACCTGGCAGTAGCATTGTCTTCTCTGTAAGCAGATCTGTCTCACGAGGTAAAACAGATCTCTTCAAATGCCTTTCAAGGAGACCACTGTGTGGTTCCCTCCAGCTGTACCTTTAATTGTCAGAATGTTAAGTTATGTGATATAACCTCATCTGCACAAACAGAGAAGCATGAGAAACAAAGCAGGTGTGGAAGGCCACGAACACACTGCCTTGCCATTTCTAGGCCCATCAACACATCATCTTCCTGAGTCCAGAATAGTTCAGGGGCACAATTACAAATGGGAACCCAAGAACACAGAAAGGCCTCTTTCTTTTGGTCTTTCCCAGAGCTGCCCCAGGAGAGACCCAGGTGCTTTGTCCAGACATTAAATTCTTTAGTGTGCAGGCATGAAACCTATCATTGCTGAGTGGAGTGTGCCTGGGTTCGTCCGGCCTTAGTGCACTGAGCTAGAGGTACCTGCTGGGGATATTTCACCTCAGAGACACTTTTGGCTCGCAGGCAGTTGCAGTTATGCACTCGGAAGGAGGCCAAGCAAAGTAGAAACTCAGTTTACCTCTATTGGAAAAAGTTCAGGCGATGGTGAAGAGAAAGAGAGTGGGTTCTGCCGCAGGGTTAAATCCAGAGTTTATTCCAAGGTGACACAGTTCTGAATCTCAGTTACAACTCCAACAGGCCCCGACCGTATGGTTCCAATGCCTTTTAAGCCCACAGTGAGGGGGCAGGGAGAGGATAGGTGAGCCAGCAACCAGGTGGGAGGGGGAGGGTCTCAGGGGACAATGACACCTGGACAGGCCAATGACCCCAGGTCTGAGAAGCATCTTTTGAACTTCTGCCAAACACACGATGCCCTTGCTGGAATGTGGAACTTGACAGACAGCAGTTAGAAGGAAGACAAGGGAGCAGGGGGAGAGGAAGTAAGTTGGCACACCTGAGAGACAGGATCACACTGCAACATCAACCATTCAAGATGAATCAATTCCAGAGCACCTTTCAGACTGCATGGTCACTGCCAAAGGGAAACAGGACATATTACAGAATGCAGAACTGCATTTCTGGAAAAGTCTACCTATGGGATTTATAGTGCAGGAACCACAGGAAAGGAAGGGAATGGGTTTTAATTATTTAGGACATGAGTGGGAAAATAGAGGAATAAGTTTATGGAAAAGGGTCAGTTAAGCGTAAACCCTTTGCTGGGAAAAGTGTACTAGGAAACCTACAGTATCACAAACATTTACATGCTGTTAAGTCAAAGGTTCAAAAAAGCTTCAAAAAAAGGTTCAAAATATGATAGAAGAATTTAAAATATGCAACAAGTTTAATAAATTATAGAAGATAATCTAAATATACATTTTCCTTTTAAATGGGGGAGAGAGGACTGTGTTGGTCTTGTGAGTTATTCTATGTCCTCGACAGCAGAAGCTGTTTCTGTAATCTACTTCTTCCATTCACCACCTTGTGTAAATAGGTGTCTTTTCTTTGCAGAGTTAAATAGGATGGTTTACTGGTTGCCCCTCCCAGCCACTTACCTTTTGATAAACTCCATTTTATGGATTGAACTCTATATTTTGCAAGGATAATGCAAAAGTAAAACAACAATTTCTAGTGCCTTCACTAAATGCCCTCTGTGCTTCCAGAAGAGGCAGAATTTCTGTACAGCCTACAAACAAGAGATCAGGAAAGATGACTCTGCAGCATAAGAAACCAAGAAATATGTACTAAAGATTAAGCATAACAAGAGCAAATTACAATACTTGAGCTAATCTAACAGATTGTGGTTTCATAAAATAATTGGTTTTTTAACCAATTGTTTATTTACCAATTGTTATTGGTTTAATTAATCCATGTAGTGTAATTTTATCCCTGGTGTAATACATAGGCAGCAGCAATAAAACTCACTAAATGTCCTCAGTCAAATCAAAAGTCAAATTTAAAACAGAAATGCAAGTAAGGATGAATGGCATTTCTTATAGTTCATAGCTTGGCTTTGTTGAATTTTGTTCTAATACTTAAAAGAGACTGGCCCTGCCAGATTCAGCAGAGTTTTTAGGCATAAGAAAGGCTGATACTTTTTTTTTTTTTTAATTTTAAGATGCTACTCCATTTCCTTACAGGAGTAAAAATGTCTTACTGTCCCTTTATGCATTGCAGACCAAGCTCTGAAGTACATTTCAGGAGGTTTTTATCATTTTGCTCAATTCGTTCATTAATAAACCCATAAAGATAAATTCAAAAGCAAGAACAAAATGCTCATAGCACTTATTATTACAGCCTGCTGCCATTCAATTTTAGACAACATAAAACTGTTCATATTAGGAATGTTTATTGTGGATTTTGCAAGCCCTGTAGGCCCCACCATCCCTCCACCCTCCCCTCCCCACACCCAAAAAAAAAAGACATTTAAAGACTGAATTTTATGGTAATATAACTACTACCCAAGAAGGTAAATTTTATATTCCTGGGCATATTCTATATCTAGTGTGTCTTCTCTCATTATTGCTATTATATTGACCTCAATATAATGTCATGAAGACATTACTTTTGCACTTCCACGCACACATCTGGTAAATTTCTAAGTAAATGCACTTATTAAATCATACTGATTTGGAGAGTACCACAAATATCTGTAATACTACAGACTTATCACTTTCCTCATACAACTGTCCTTCTGTCATTTATTACACTCATGACAAGAATGGCTTAGTCGCCGATGACTTAAATTGCCTAGTTAAAGAATTTCAAATTGGTAGAAGGTCCTTAAAGGGCCAGACTGCCAAATAGGAAACACTATACTGAGGGATTCAGAAGGAATTTAAGCTGCACATAACTTTTTAAACACACACTTAAGCTTTGAGATCCTTCAAGTTTCAACTCACAAGCCTTCATTTAGATAATGAAGATATTAAATATAAGCAACATCTTTTATTTATCCTAATTTATCATCCTTGGTCTTAAACGTGTTTTATTGACAACAGCATACACTAAACCCACATTTACTGGAAGTTCACATTTTTTTCAGAGGATTCACTTTATGCCTTCTAGAGTCCATTTCCATGTCTTGAATGGCTATGAATGAGTATGTTTACGATAAAAACAAAAAATTTTTTTTTCAGAGCTAAAGACTGAGTTTAATTACACTGTTATCTGAACTGTCAGGAGTACATACAGAACATGATAGATAACTTCCAAGCCTTCAATTTTTCATAAGCTTTTAGCTGAAAAATTCATCTGGAAGCTATTTAAAATATATAAAAACACAAAGCACACTTTATAAGTAACTTGTGCAATCAAGGTGCAAATTAAAAAGAGAAAGGGAGATATAATATTGGAGTATTGCAGTAAATTGAGAAAGACAACAATATACATTTTGAATCCAGATTAGCTTTCCAATGTACATTTGGAATTCAAGTCTTAGAAATGAGAAAACCACCGAATAGTTGTAAATGTTACAGCTTTTGTTATATATAGTAATAAAGATAGATGTCACAGACATGTTTTATGAAAAATCCTTTCCTTAGGATTTTTTCTCCTGAGAAGCTGAGAGGCCTCAGAAACAAAATGTAAACAATAATTATCTGCTGCTGTGGAATGCAACAGGTAGCTCTGTGATTGGTCTCATCTGGTTGTTTCTAATTAATGGCCAATCACAGTCCAGCTGTCTTGGACTGTCCCGGTCAGTCACAGTCCTTCTTTTTCTATTCTTAGCTAGCCTGCTGATGAAATCCTTTCTTCTATTCTTTTAGTATAATTTTAATATAATATATATCATAAAATAATTAATCAAGCCTTCTGAAACATGGAGTCAAAATTCTCGTCTCTTCCCTCATCCTGGAACCCCTCTGAACACAACCACAGATAGATCTGTATTTTTCTTGTTGTTCTACAGAAAATTGAGTATATTTCTGTGCATACTGCTTGAAATTCTAGTGAACTAACCAATACAACTGAAATGAAAAATTGCTGTATTTTAATAGTAAAATCAAATCAGTATATCAACATATGAATAACAAATTGGTATGAGTCAACTCATTCAAATCCTGGAAAATGACAGGTTATGATGTCATCCGAGTTAGAATGACCCCTCTGAAACAGAAGGACAGAGCTTGACATCAACATGAGGTTGAAAATGCATGATTTTATGCTATTATTTTCCAAGCAAGAGGTACAGCTAACTCTTATGCTGCCTAAATATTCCTTTTTGACATGGAATGTCTTGCAATCACTGTTACTTGATGTGGTGAAGTAATTTCACACTGAGCAAGCACAGATTATGGCTGCATTAGTCTTTGTCAGAGTTAGTATGACATTCAAAGCAGAACAAAAAAAAATACTATGATTCTGAAATGCTCTACCCCAAAGCAATAAGGAAGGCTCAACAGCTCCCTGCCCCTGCAATTAGGAGGGATCACAAGCTGTTCTTTTGCATACCACATAGCGCCACTTTTAGTTAGAATCTTCAACTGTGATTATCCTTTGACTTTGGGCTTGGTAAAAGGAGAATTTCTCACTTTTCCCCCTATTGAATAAAATCCCAATATTGCTGGGTGGAATGTGCCTGGGTTTGTCCGGCCCTAGTGCTCTGAACCAAAGGCGGCAGCTGTGGTACTTTACCTCAGAGACACCTTTGGCTGGCTGGAGGTTGCAGTTAGGCACTCGGAATAAGTCCAGACACATTAGAAACTCAGTTTACCTCTAGTGGAAAAAGTTCAGGCGACGGTGAAGAAGAAAGAGAGTGGATTCCGCCAGAGGGTTAAATCCAGAGTTTTATTCCAGGATAGTTCTGAATCTCGGTAACAGCTCCAACAGAATCACGACCACATGGTCTCTGTGTCTTTTAAGCCCACAGGGAGGGAGCAGGGAGAGGATATGTGAGCTAGCAACCAGGTGGGAGGGGGAGGGTCTCAGGGGACAATGACACCTGGACAGGCCAATGACCCCAGGTCTGAGAAGCATCTTTTGAACTTCTGCCAATCACACAAGGCCCTTACTGGAATGTGGAACTTGACAGACAGCAGTTAGGAAGAGGGCAAGGGGGAGGGGAGGAAGTTGGCACGCCTGAGGGACAGGATATTTCTCCACACTGCAACACCCCCCTCTTTAGACTGTCAGGACAGTAAGGGCTTCCACTATGATGTAGATGCTGAAGGAAGACACATCTTTATGGTAATTATGTATACCTGATTTAACAGGTTGCCATTTTTACCCCATGGATATTTCCAGAGAATTCTACAAAACACAATATATGTTCTGTTGTTTTCTCTGGATCTTAAATCATATATGCATAGCTCAATGATCACTTATTTCTACTATTTATTCTGATTATCTCTTGTTTCTATCAGTAAAAATTATTCAAATGGTACTATGAGCAACCCCTGAAAAGGAGATGTCATCACAGGCACTGCATTAAAGTCATTATCCCATTCCTCTTTGCAATCCAGAACCTGCCTAATTTTGTGTCTTTGTTATTATTTTTTCACTGAAGAAACAACTAATATTTTCTCCACACACACAATTAACTTTGTTTCACAGTTTCTTTACATTTCCATTACCCAAACAAATTTAAAAGCAATCATAATCTTTCTTTTTTATTTTGAGGAGACAGAAGTAATTTTCTTTATTTGATCAAATAAAACTAATACTTGGGAATACACATCTTACTTGTGAATTTATATTCCTTGTGTATCTGTTAAGTAATAAATTAAGAAACAGTTTGCTGATTTAATTTTACCCAGAGAAAGCCCTTCTGCTGTATGTCAGCATTATTATTGTAACACAGCTCACAAAGTAATATTCAAATATCCATTTATGCAGAATAGTTAGATTTTATTTTGCAAAACTGAATATGTGAAAATAAAAATGGGGTATTTTTGGAATATTTAAATTTAACTAGTTGCTATAGTTCTTTTATGCAATATTTTGTACAATAACAGTGTAATTTCACAGTTTTAGTCAACTTCTTAGTGCAAAATATGCATTTTACCTCTGCCAAAACTTCAAGACTAGAGCATAAACCGTATGAATTTTTCTTCATTCTGATTAGTCAACATAAAATATGTATTTTTATTTATGAAGAAAGACAGAGTTTCTGTGCTGAACCTTCTGCTACTGATCTGATTAACATTTAGTTTTCTATTCAAAGGGAGGTCCTCCATGTTTCATTTTTCCCTTCTATATTTAGGAAGTAAAATCAAGCAACATCAAATGCTGTACTACTTTCCAATATGCTGAAGAATTCTGAATTACCCCAATTTGTTAAATCACTTTTAAATTTAGATTTAAAGATTAATCTTATGAAGCAGGCAAATTTTTGGACATCTTTGCAAGTGCTGATATGAACCCTATGGAAATTATGCTTCTGCTGCTACACCTGAGCATATTTTTAAAGCTTTCTAAGTTAAATAAGAACAACTTTCATAAACTCAAGCCAAAAAAGAAGTAATCTCACTCTCAGATAAGATGTGTTTTCAATATCAGATGGAACTTCCAAATGCAAACTCTTGCATCATATGAAACCTCTATTCCCTCACACTGGTGTTTCCACATAAATCAGATAAACACTGGTGCAGGAAGTGAAAGAAGGAGCAAGACTTTAATTTTTCTTATAGATCATGTGGAACTTCTTTTGCAGTCTGATCTGAAACTGTTGACTTCTCCCTTTCATTATGATTTTTCTTCTCTTGGAGGAGAATCAAACAACAAAGAAGTGAAATGAGGTGAAGTCTGTCTGTGGGAAAGTACATATGAAGATTTTAACTCAGCTGGGGTAAATCAGCCCTTTTTACAGGAAATCTCACAGTGCTCTGGTAATATACCCAGGGTGAAGGACTGCTCTGTTTTGAATAAAAATGTAGAGAGAAGTAGGCACTTAGCTTACAAAGGGGCACACCTGCTGAAGTTAAAATAACTGCCTCAGTAATGATGAATGGTGCTGTAGACAATACACCCCTAATGAAGTATCTACTAACAGACAATATAAAAAGACTTATTTTTTCACAGTCTGCCACATAAAGGGATTCTATACCCTTGATGATGAAAGGAAGATAAAGCTTAGAGGGAAAAAATAATGTGATTAATTATCTGAGAACATGTCAACATATAAGACAAAAGAAAAATTGTCACTGATTTATAAGTAACTAAAAAAACCCTGAGGAATATATATTAATTTCACTAGGTTTTATGTAAAATATTTAATATATACACATTTATCTTCGAAACATTAGTGTTACATATGTGTTTCTATTGATCTGCATATGTGTATGTTCTAAATCTATGAAACACAGTATGTGCAACTGCACATTCACAGCCAGTAAAGCAAGAAACTAATTTCATGTCAGTTGGGAATTAGCAAAATGTAGAACCTCTGGGGTAAAAATAGAAAAATATTGAAAAACTTCTCTGTGTTGTAGAGAACTTTATCTGAAACAGACTAGCATCAGCAGGAAGTCAGCAGTTTCCTAGTATGTCATAATCCTGAGGTTAAAGAACATTAAAAAAACTTTGCTGTCCTACATGTGCCGACAGAAAATCCTGTGAGTCCCTTGTAGTTGGGCAGAAGAAAAAGCAGACCTCAGATGTGTAGTCAAGAGTCACAGATAAAACAAATTAAAAAAGAGTAGGCCATAAAAGCGCACATCTTAGTCCCATCATTATTTGCCATTAATCATTGAGAAATAAACAGTCTGCACTTATAGAGAATCTTACAGTTCCCCAGAACTCCCCTTTTTTCCTTGGGATAGCAATGCTCCAGAGACCTGTCAAGTTAGCTTTTATCCTAGTCCAGCTTAACTCTTTTGGGATCTATCCTTTTCCTCCATAACCAAAACTAAGCTCTGAGGCAAGAGGGAAGATTGTAAAATATCATTATTCCAGTCTAGAAAGACATTTTTCCTTATCACATTCTATCTTTTAAATTGTTTTATTTCTATGTTTTGAGGGCCTTTAAATTTGGAGAAATGGAACAGTGTCACTTTAAAAGTGAACCTTTTTTGTTCAGGTCCCTGCACAAATATTTGTTACAGTTCTAAATTCAGGTAGGTACAACCAAAAGGTGAGCTGACAAAGAATGACTATAATACCTGGCCAATGAAAACAGAAGGATTTTTTGAGTGAAAAGTAAATCCTACTGTGTTTAAGTTTTCATTTGTATTATCTGGGTTTTTTAGCATAATTGTTGCCTATCCATGTGTGAATACAACGTAAGAGTTTGTGAAGAAGGGTTATATGCAATTTGTTAAAGGTTATGCAATTTTTTATCATTTTTCTTTTGACACAAAGTGAGGCCAAGGTGATAATGATCTCTTTCTGTTTTGCTGCCAATGGGTGAAACTTCAGATATAGTGTTTAGAAAGGTTTTTAGTCCTGTGAGAGTGAATGTATTTCCTTTCTCATGTGCTCAGTTTGCAGTGCTGTTATTCATATGAAGAAAAGTCCTTTCCCCTTCCATCTGTTTTGGCTTATGCATACGCAAAATCCACACTAAGTCTGAAGGGGAGAGGTTCATTCTGTTGTCATTGTGTGGATGACCCCTGCTGTGTTTTTTTTTACCATCCTTGGCCTCCTAGAAACTAAGTTTCTTCTGACATTATAATCAAATATGTTCAGTCTTAGACAACAGCGCACATTTTCACTGATGCCAAATAGCCACTTTTCCTTTGGATTGCCTAGCAGCGAGATGTAGGATCCCTTTTCTTCCCAAATAGCTTGTTCCCTTTAATCATACTTCATCTTTTTTTCTTGGATCCCATTTTTCATTAGAATTCCTCAGCAGAAGTTAAATGATCTCAAGACAAATCTGTAAAAACCCGCCAAAGTGAAGAGGTAGGAGCAAACATCAAGATTACCTGATGCTCCAACAGAACAACTTCATCTTAGTACTCAGCTGAGAAAGCAATATACTTGGTTGCGAAGCTAAACTAGTTATAGGCAAGCAAAAGAGAATTAAAATTTCTTTATATTTCAGACACAACAACAGGTATTTAAAAATATCATAATCTGGTAGAAATTACTGTTCAAGACTTACTTACATCACTGTTATTTCTTTATTGTTTTAGTTGTTGAGTAAAATTGGATTGAAGAATGTCTTAATTTTTTTATATACTCTTAAGTAAAGAAAAAAAAAACCTGAACATTCTCATTCACCCCTCTAAACCACAGCTTCTTGCCAGTAAGTTTTATTTCAAGAAAAAACAGACATAACAAAATTATGATAGGTTAACACAGAAAGAAAAAATAAGCTAAGGAGATGGATTTTTAAGGTAAATAATCACAAGAATTCTACACTCACAAGTATGAAATTAAAACAAATAGACATACAATCACAGACTCTTGCATGACATTACCTACATATCTAACTAAACAAGAGTCAGTTATAACTTCTTTAACCAGATCGTGAGTTAAACAAAAAGCTTATCAACAAGAAAATAATTTTCTCTAAATATTGGCAGAATATTTTTTCCATTCATGGCATTACTTGGATAAGAATTGTAGGCAGACAAAGACATGTCATTTTTAGAAAAATATGGACTTTTACTTTGTTTCTTGCAGCTCACACTATTATCTAAATAGAGTCCTGTTTACACTTATCCCACAGAAGCAGTTATTTGTTCTGACAAAAAGGGAATTTAAATCCAAACAGCTTATTTTGTAAATACTATTTTCCTTAAACTTAGGGTAAAAATCCAACTTAACTAGGTGAATTTTCCATTTCTTTACTTTTGAGTGAACTAGAGAGAGAAGGAAGTGGCTCTTCCTTTACTGTCTAGGAGATGGGAAGAGAGGCAGAACATGAAGGAGAAGTGGCTGGATACAGAGGGTATGAGAGAGCAAGAAATAGAGTGAGAGAGGAAGGGCTACATGAGAAAAGAGTGAAAGAAAGGGAGAGATGGAGACATAAAAGGATGAATGGGAGTGCATAGAGACAAAATGTGCATGAGGAAGAGAGGAGCACAAGAAGCAATCGTTTTCAATTTACTAGTAAAACTAAGGCGGACCTATGAAATCTAATGAAATATAAAAAAACTAGTGAAAGAAATTAAATATTTTCCTGCCATACGTTTTTTTATTTTTGACTTACATTTAATCTTCATTCTTAAACCTCACTCAAACCCAAAACTTTTCCCCCTTTTGACATCATTTTCAATATACTGTTTTAGCAAACCTTATATTAGCTCCAGAGTGTTATCAAGAAACCTGGTCAGAGAATAATGGATTTGTACTTACAGTATAGTAAAGCTATGGTATCAGATGACTTCCAATAATGCATTCCTACCAACAAGCAGTTCAGTGGGTCTCACTGTGACAGATAAAGAGCTTAATCTCCCTTCCACATCTTCTGCTATGAAACTGCATAAATATTTGGGTACTGCTACTTTAGGCACTGTGATCTAAACATGAAAGCAACATCTCTGTAAAATGTGTACATAAGAATCACACAGAATTATGCTATGATGAGAAAACTCAGAAATATTATTGTAATTTGGAGTACAAAAGCAAGGGTGAAGCAGGAAAAGCCCCCAGAGCCTCATAGACAAACTTCACAGACCAAGCTCCATATGTCACATTCCAAGATTCAGTCTGCAAGAGGTGGTTCATTATATGCACTGTGTTCACTAAACAAAATAATCTCTTGTGATTAAAATGAAAACTGTGTTTCAACAAGATGACTTCTGCTGCAGCACTTCAGCTGGGCTACAGGTGCTGTCTTTGAAAGACTTCATTTTGGTTCATCACAGATGTTTTTCTGGGATGTTAACTGCAGACTCCAAGCAGAAAAAATTCATTCCTGATGGTGTCTTGCTGCAAACAATGTGAATAGAGGCCTGAAAATTGTGATCAACATGGAATTTAAAACTTTTGTCAGAACAACTGGACATCCTGCAATTGAGCAACAGAGATGTGAAGGGTTATTGAGCACTTTCTGGTGAGCTGTCACTAGCTCAGATCAAATGCTCATTCAATAATATTCATTCATGTGTGATTTGCATATACTTTTCTAAAGGATTTTCCTGGTCTCATCTTAAAACACTTGCTAAGTTGCAAGCAAAAAGACATGTAAAATATCCTGAAAATTATAAAGAGATCACATTCTGGTTTAATCCAATCTTATGTTCAAACATGGTTAGTAAAAAATGAAAATGACACAATTTTTCTGCCATGTTTACCCTCTTTCCTCTCTGTAAATGGATGCACAGACTCTTCTGGGAAGAAATCTACCCAAATACAACTGTGCTGCTGCTCTTCATGTTGATACTGCACAGTAGCCTCTGTAGAGACCAGTATGCCAGAGACACTTGATGCTGAAGCAGTAAAGCTCAATTTGCTGCCTTTGACTTCTCAACATCGCTTGAACTTCCTCTAGTTCCTCCTGCTGGCAGGGGAAAAGAAAAGGGTGTGGTCTTCCAATAAGAGCTATGACAGCATTCATCACTTGGATCTTGAATCATGCTGACCCAAACATATTTGAAACCCAAAATATTCCCCACATCAGATTAACCTTCCAATTAAAAAAAAAAAAATAGCCAAATTTTCAGTCAGGAGGAATGGAAACTTTTGAAAAACATTGCTTAAGTATTTTCATTCAAGCAGTAAGAAGCATCAAGTCAAGATGCATTTCTGTAATTCTTCTGAGAAAATAGGAGTATTTTAAAACCTACAAGAATGCCTGTATGAAAAAAGCTATGACACACTCACCTGCCAAACACCCTATTAACCTGAGGGTATTTATTGCCACCCTATTAACCTGAGGGTATTTATTTATTTATTTATTTATTTCCATATCCAGCACTTTTCAGATGCTGCTAGCTTTTTCAGGTTAATATGCCAAATCCTCTTCCTATAACTACGTCTATTTCAAAAGTAATTCACACTGTGGGTAGAGGGATCAAAAATTTTGCAAGAATTTGCCCAAATCTTTGCATGCAACTAGCTCTAAAAATTTTTATTTATAGGTCTCTGTTATGTTTGGCTGCTATCAGAAAAAAAAAACCAAAACCAAAAAACCAAACAAACAAGGTGTTGGGTTTTCTATAGTGGCTTCCAGTCAGTTCCCTGCAGACTGAGTGTACCGATGGCGTAGATTAAAGGATTTAGTTCTTTGTAGCAGTTCAGTGACTGTCAGGTCTCTCAAGGCCACTTCAGCTCAGCTTAACTGAGCTCAAAGATTACTCTAATATTGCTGAGTGGCTTCTCCATGAATCAGAGAATGCAGAGATGGACAAATACAACTTTGTAGTTTGTCCCTTTTATCATACAAATTAAAGATACTAGAGCTGCAGCTGTTCCATGTAATTATATATGTTTGAAATTCACTGCCTTCTGAAAATCTGCATAGACATTCCTGCATGTTTTATAGAAAACTTGATTAAACACTTTTGTGGAATAGCTGAATAGTTTGGTAGAAAAAAGATATTATATACTGATATAAGATAATGAATTAAGAAAATGGTGATAAAAAGGTTATCTGCTTTTTTAAGGACAAAGATTCTGGAAATACAAACAAAATTATTTTAGATGACAGACCCCCTAAGTAACTTTCCCCCTTTTTTTAAAGACCTTCAGATTAGAAAAAGTTACAATTTTAAAATTTAAATACTCTGAGAAATAACAAGGATGTAAAGAACATGACATATTGCAGTTCTTTAAAATTAAAGTTTATTTTAATCAGCTCTTGAGTAAGGAGCTCCCTTTCCATTGGACTTGAAACATTTAAACATCTTAGCCACTTGGTTTTTCAATTTGCCTGTCCTAAAATAAGATATTTTTTTCTGTTTTACCTAAAACATGCCTAAACAGCCAGAATGTATGTCTAAAATCCTAACGCAGGTTATTTCTACTGCCCTAGTAATTACTTACTACAAAGGAGGAAGTGTGTAACATTCAACTACCTGCAGATATTTTACTCTAAATATTTCTACAATGAACACTTCTGTATAATCAAGTGATTCATATCTCTATCAACAAGATTACAACTCTCCTAGAAGGTGGGCAGAAATGAAGGACTTTCATTTAAATGTCTAAAAATCAAAATACTCTCCACCCAAAACCAACTAGTTGCACCTACCTTCTGACAGTTCAAATCTACCACTCCTTAACCAACATAACACACATTGCTTACACAACTCTGGAGATGCTTTGTTCTGCAGCTGAGCACATACTGGGACAATGTGTTAATGACAGCTTAAAATATTCAGATTGGCCACTTTTCCTATCTATCTGAATGCAGAAAAATAAAGTGGTAAAGGTCTAGGGCAAATGAGGGCTTAAAGGTCCTCATTTAGGATGAAGCACGTGATTTTTAGACATTTCAGTACATAAATTAAAGAGTTACTTAGGTTCTCAAGACTTTTCCTAGAATCATGTCGCAGTCTCACTATTAAAGGTCTCTCTTCTCCAAAGAGTAATTTTTCTGCTGAAGAAATATAGAGTTGGTGGTTTGTTCTGGGTCCTGTGCTGTGACAGTATTCTTGTTTTTTTCTGCTATCGTTGTTAAAAATAATGCCACCATCCCTTGAGCACATAATTTCCAAATATCAACTGCCTTTACACAGAGTTAATATATTTTGTATTGATTGTGTGTCATATGTGTTACAAATTACCAAATCAGCAGCCAAATTTTATAAATTTATTAGATCAACAACCAAAAAGTAGAATATTATAAAACCACCACAGCTAAGAAAGTGTCAACCCCAGACTTTGACGCTGGGTGAACTTGGGACAGACCGACAGCGTCTCCCCAGAGTGTCACACCAACTGCTCCAGGTAGCCAGCTTATTATATACAGTTTATTCTGCCTGGAGCAGAAATGACCTAAGATTTCTGTAAGACCCTACATATGTATAATGGGGACTATACAGATGCAGTCCTGTACAAAAGTCAGTCCATAGGCTCGGATGGCTGTCTGAGCTCCTCGAAATGGTCTTCCTTTCAGCTGTAGCTGAGACATCGCCTGTTTTTCAATATAATCTCTCCCAGGTGTTGTTCGGTGAATGTTCTGGACATTCTTGGGAAATGGTCACTGATCACCCAGGAAAGACTCATTCACTCGTTAATGGCCATGATTTTATCTGGGCGAGTCCGGGAAATCTTTTGGAAATGAAAAGTGCTGCTTCTGGCCATGGAGGTCAGATGCATGGTTGGATCTTTAAAATTTTTATACAATTTCCAAAGTATGAATTATCTACATCATATACTACAATCCCTCTCCATTTATTTTACCCATTTAATTCATGCTTCTACTTTATTAATTTTCTATTTCTACCCATCACCATTGAGGGTTCCTCACAAGCAGAGTACTCCTTACACTATTTGGTATTCCCCTTGTGGGATGCCCTGATACACTATACTAGTTCTTTCTTCGGTGGTTTGTCTTTCAAACCTTGCCAATGCTTCTGCAGCATCTCTGGCATACCTTCTCTCCCTGAGCCTCATGATCTTAGATGCATCACCTCCGGAAGCTCCCTCCGAGTCTATGAGGACTATTGCAATCTGCATTCCCTTGACTACAGAGAGGATCAATCTGATAAAACATGGAATCAGACAGGGCAGGAATAGGATCCCGGCTACTGAACAGAGTACAAGAAATATTACTTTGTTCCACCATGCTCTATCAAATAACTTGTCCCAACATGAGGACTGCAAAATCGAATGCCATTTTTGGACGGGGACATGGGCCACCTTTTTAATTTCAGCCACCAAACCTCTTATGGTTTCCCCATAGTCATCAATCTCAATACAACATTCTGATTCATTAAATTTTCCACACACCCCTCCCTCTTCGGCCAACAAATAGTCTAATGCTATTTTGATTTTGGTACACAAAGGCTCTTACCTGTGTGTGCTGCCGACTTAGTAAATCCAGAGCTTCTGAGGTGTGATTCGATACAACTTCTATAACTGCTTGCAACCTGATCAGCCTCTTCAGTAGGTAGATCGGGGTCCTATATCCATAGCTTCCATCCTGTGCCCACGTGGCCGGCCCATAATAATCGATTATTCTTGCCACTGGCCACTCCTCTTCCCCCCAGACTTGCCTCCCGCTTATCACTGGTATCATCCTCTCCAGACTCTTCCTCTCCCTTTTCAAGGTCTCATACAACGGAGCCCCTAACAGATTGCTTTTCATCCTCAGGAGAGTGAAGAAAACTGGCCTGATCATACCCAGAGTGCAAGACCCTTTCCACCTCGGGGCGAACTCACTGTATGCCTTCTTTCCACAGATCAAATAAATCCCATCCGGTGCTTTCCACTTAGTATCTGTTTTCCCTGGGTCTCCCCAGAATTCTCTTACACTTTCCACGGATTGGAAAGGGTTGGCTCCTGGGCTTTGGACTCAGCACAATCCTGTTCTCTCATCCCACTCAAAATTTGTATCATTTTCCAGACTCGAATACCCCAAAGTAAGGGCAGGGAGCCATCCCTTTCTTTTTGAATCAGAATTCACCGTCAAAGTAGACACACAGGGGTTGTATCCTACCATTTCAGTGTATTCTCTCCCTTCCCAGCTGACACAAATTGGGCTACAAAACCCACCCATCAGGCCTCTGTATCAATTTTGAGACCCTTGGGCTATCCAATTTCAGAAGTTGCTCAGGAGCCAAACCTTCCCCTTTCCAGGGCCATTTCTCAGCAGATTTCAGCCCCCCACAAATCCAACAGTTTGATAAACCCAATTCTGTTGCAATTTCTTGAATCAGATCAATGAATAAGTTCCTGTCCGGGGAAGGTAATTCCCCATCAGTGTATTGTTTTTCCAAGGCCTCATACTGTTCACTCAGTGTTTTCAACCTTTCCTGCTCAATCTTTTGCTTCCTCAGTTCTGACTCCCTTTTTCTCATTTCTTGTATAATTTCTTTCATTTTTCCTTCAGGATCCTCATTATCTTTGTTGTTTGCAAAACAAATCGCCCTATCATACTGCAGGCACACCCTATCATCCTTTGGTCGTGCCAGATCCAATATGAGTGCGTTCTTTTCCCCAGTAACGTTATTACCAAATTTCGTATTCCTTGTTACCCAATACATTTTCCCATTCATCGTGCATGTCCCCTACCTTGTGCTATCATAGCACAAAGGGTTCACCTGGTGATATGCAGTAAAAATTGACTCTGTCTTTCCCCGACCCACATAGTTTGGTTACATTGGTCACAAATGGGGATTGACATTTGTTCTGCATCACGTTTTCTCCTCTGGACCCCGTGATTGTTTGACTGCCCATTCCTTAACCCTGCCTCGGGATTGATGCACCCAATCCCGCTTTCCAATTCACACAATTTCACCCGAGTACCATTTTTCCAACAGTACCTGCTAGTTCCGTTTGGGCATTCCTCCGGGGCTTGGTATGTCGAGGATCCCCCTGTCCCCGGCGACTGGGACCACTTGAGTGCAATTTCCACACTCGACCACAGAGCTTCTGTTGTTCCTGGGGACCTCAATGCTCAGACTCTGCGTCCCACATGGCTAGGCTCAGGCCAATCAGGATTCCCACTAGGCGTACTCCTCTTCTTTTGCCTCCGCCCCCTGGGGTGCCACCAGCAGAGAGGAAGACCATCTTCGCGGCAGCAGGAGTACTCTTCAAGGAAGACACCCTCGGACCTAGCTGCATACCGCCCTACTGAGATACCCTGATTGCATTGGAACTTCAAGGGACCCTGATGAATTTCCAGCACTCCACTGTGGGAGGAGACCCCCAGGACTGCGGGGCGGAGATGCCTTGGGAAGGCACTCCCCTGTAGAGGCCCATCAATCGTGGTTCCCTCCCCAAAGTCCAGAGAGTTCTACTGTTCTCCCCTCCCAACTGGCCTGCATGCCAACCCCGCCCTCCTCCCCTCTTCTCATTTGTAATCTAATCACCCCACTCTTGCTCCTCCCCTGGTCCCCTACCCCATTGGCTTTCAGTACTCTGGCCCCTCTCGCCTGCCACAAGGATAAAAACCCTGTCCCCGCCCTGTTCGGGGCTTCCCGCCGCCTGTCGTCCTTCAGCTTGGTTGTCTCCCTGCTCCTCTCCGACCCACCCCACCTTGGACCCTTCGCCGACCCTCCAATAAACCCAGTTGGATCCCTGACAGCACGTGTGGAGCCCTCCTTCCTCTGGTTGGATTTTCTAATAGCTGTCCGGGATTGTGGTACGTGTAGACGCAGACCGAGGAGACAGCTCCCCTGGGAGTTGGACCACCCTCACCTGCCCAGGACAGAGCCCATCCCGCACACCACATCCAGAATTTCTGCTTGGGACCTAAGCACCCCATTTTGAAAAATATGAAACCACTCCTGAGAATCTAATTCAATGATACCCAGACTTGTGGCTAAGGTCAGGAATATGGTCAGTCAATTCGAGTTCCTCCTCCAAACACAGGGTGCACAGTCCTTTTGGCCTCTGCCCCATTCTGCAATGAATCAAAAAAACCCCTTGACATTATTCACATTTAAAGTGCACAAATGGATAGCATACACAGTCTGCCAGTATACAACTTATCCACTCGTTGTTTGTCATGAGGATGTTTGATTCGGATTTTCAAGTCGTCAGGGGAAGAAGTGACCCTCCAGTCAGGTGCTTCCTCCTGCTGCTTGGCTTTCTTCACCCTAGACGCATGTGTCCAGCCCTTCTCCGCTGTCCGAATGGCTGTGTCTGTTGTCAGGAGCACAAGAAAAGGACCTTCCAAGTGAGGAGAGAGTGATGCCTCTTTCCACACTTTTACAAACACCTTGTCCCCAGGCTGAATTTTGTGAATAGTGAACCCCAGAGGAGCACTCTGTGTCACTATTCCCTGTTTTTGAAATTCCTGTAAGTTTCTGTTGATCGCAACTGGGTATGGTTGGATCTGACCATCCTCAAATCTGGGGTGTCCCACCGGCATTCCATGCTTGTATGGCATTCCATATAGCATTTCAAATGGTGAAAGCCCCGTTTCTGAATGAGGCATGGTACGGATATTAGGCAATGCCAAGGGCAGACACTTCAACCACGATATCTTTGTTTCCAAAATCAATTTTGATAACTGTGCCTTCAAAGTTTGATTCATTCTTTCCACTTGTCCTGAACTCTGGGGATGCCACGGAGTGTGGTACTCCCACCGAATGCCCTAAGCATCAGCTATTTGCTTAATAACCTTTGATGTAAAATGTGTTCCCTGATCCGAATCAATGTAATTCACTACCCCATATCGGGATACAATCTCCTCCAGTAATTTTCTGGCCACCATCTGCGCCGTTGCTCAAGAGCTGGGGAAGGCTTCTACCCAATGAATCAATTTATCCACAAACACCAATACAAATTTGAACCTTCCCACTTTTGGCAATTCTGTAAAATCAACTTGAATTCTTTCAAATGGCCGGTACACAATGGGGCGACTCTCCAGGGCAGCCTTCCTGGCACTTGATTTGTTTATCTTTTGACAAATCAAACACCTTTGTACCTCCTGTCTCGCCAATTCATAAATTCCCTCACACCCAAAAAATTTTAGAAATTGCTTGACTAGAGCTTGTGCCCCCGAGTATGTTTTCTGGTGCAACCTTTGCAGAATCCTCTGAGTAAATCCTCTGGAAACTAATTCCCTCCCATCAGGTAACCTCCACTTACCTTCTTGTACCTCACCTCCGATCTTTTCATAACATTGTATTTCCTTTGGGGAGGATGGAGAGGAATCCTCAGAGGTTTCTTCTCTTTCAAGCTCTGGGGTACTTACCACAATAAGTGCCGCAGTTTTGGCTTCCTGATCCGCCAAATTGTTCCCTCTGGTTCGAAACTGAATTCCTATCTGATGCCCTTTCACATGGACCACCACAATTTCTTCTGGACCTCTCAGTGCTTCCAGAATTTGTCGGATCAATTCCCCATGCATTAGTTCTTTTCCCCTCGTATTGATCAGCCCCTTCTCTTCCCAAATCTTTCCAAATGTATGAACAACCCTGAAGGCATACCTTGAATCGGTGAAAATTGTTCTTTTTCTCCCTTTCAGTCTTTTCAATGCCCTCAAAACTGCATACAATTTGCATGCTTATGCAGACCAGCTTGCATTCAGGGGACCTGGCTCTCTCACTTTCCCTGTCAATCCGTCCACAACTGCGTATCCTGATTTTCTTTTCCCTTCAACCATTCTGCTTGACCCGTCCACAAACCACTTTTCCCCTTCATCTAGTTCTTCTTCTTCTAAATCTTCCCTGAACTTGGTTTGCAGCTTGACTGTTTCCATGCAATCATGAACTAGTTTCTCTGCCACTTCCCCAAACAGAAACTGTGCAGGGTTATGCACAGTTGTTCTCAATTCCAAATCCTGTAAATGTACCAATATGGCCTCATACTTCAGCAACCTTGCATCCGTGAGCCACTTGTCCGCTTTCTGTTGTAGTATGCCCCGCACGTTGTGCGGAGTAAATGCTACCAGAGGTGCCCCAAAAGTCACCTTTTTTCTTCTTCCACTAGCAAAGCCACAGCTACAATAGTCTGCAAACACGTGGGCCAGCCTCTGCTGACCGGATCCAAAAGCCGGGACAAGTACCCCACAGGCTTCCTGATCCCCACCCAGTCTTGCATCAGCACCCCATGTGCTGTGTGGTTGCTAGTGTCCACAAACAACTGAAAAGGTTTCCTGACATCAGGGAGGATCAACACTGGTGCTGCCGTGAGTGCCTCCTTGACCCCCTTAAACTCCTTCATCCTTTTGTGTCCATTTGATCCTGTCTGTGGTGAGCTTTTCATAGAGAAACTTCACTTTGTCACTATAATTTTCGATCCACTGCCAACAATACCCCAACAATCCCAAAAGCTGCCGGACCTCCCTTTTCGTCTGCAGGGATGGTAAGGCACTAATCCCTGCCACCCTTTCTGGATCCAATTTATTTTTTCCCTTTGTTAACCAATGTCCCAGATATCTGACCTCCTGTTCTGTGAACTGCAATTTTGATTTTGAAACTTTCAATCTCTTTTCTCCCAAAAACTTCAAAAGCTCAGTCATGTTTGTCCTTACCTCCTCTTCGCCTTTCCCTGCAACCAACAAGTCATCTACATATTGTAGAATCTTTGTTCCTTTTGTGTGTACAAAATCCCTCAAAACCTGCTCAAGTGCCTGCCCAAATAAATTTGGAGAATTTACGAAGCCCTGAGGCAATGAAGTCCACATGAGCTGCTGCTTCCTATTTGTCTCAGGATCTTCCCATTGAAATGCGAAATAATCACGACTGTCCTCATGTCCAGAAAGCATCCTTTAAATCAATCAGACTGTCCTCATGTCCAGAAAGCATCCTTTAAATCAATCAGGCTGTACCACGTATCTCCAGGGGAGTGATTGTTTAACAAAGTGTAAGGATTCAATACAGTGGAAAATAAAGTCTTAGTTCTCTGATTCACAGCCCGTAAATCTTGCACCAGCCTAAAGCTGCCATCCAGTTTTCTCACTGCCAAAATCGGGGTATTGTGTCGTGACATGCAAGGTTCTAATGTTCCTTTCTTTACTAATTCATCAATCACCTGTTTCAAGCCCCTCCTCCCTTCCATGGAGAGGGGATATTGTTTGACCCTTATAGGGTCTTTGGGTCTTTCAATTTCCACCCAAATTGGTTCTATGTCCAACCTTCCAGCTTCTCCCGGGACATACCACACCCGTGGGTCTATTTTCTCCTCATCAGGGGCAGTGAGGCTGTAAAGTCTCACTTTGAGCTGAGCTTTCTCCACTGCCAGCCCAACCCCCAGAGCAACCATCATGTCCCACCGCAACAATTTAAAGTCTGCACCTTTAGCTACTAAAATATTACCAACATGTCTTCTGTTTCCCGTGCTTATTTCAACGTTTTTTATGATTGGAACCTCAAAAGGGTTCCCTTTTGCTCCTGTCACCACCATGGAATCATCACTCAAAGAGCATCCCTTCGGTATTTGTAACACTGTTATCGACTCCGCTCCTGAATCCACCATAAACTGTAATTCTTCTTTGTAGGGTCCTACTTTTAATTTTATCAATGGCTCCCTAGATGTTCTGGGACCCAAATTGAAAAGCACCTGACACCTCTGATCTTCCTGAAACATTGCCTGATCCTTGGCTCTGTTTGGGCAATTTCGCTTAAGGTGCCCCTTTTATTTGCAGTAATAACACTCAAACTCCCACTTTTGCTCCCCGGAACCTTTGTCCTGAGCCAGAGATGGACCAGTTTTCTTTGTCGACCCTTTTTTCGCCGCATCCTTTTCCTGTTCCTGTTTCTGAGCCTCTTTCACCGCTGCCACCAGGACCTTAGCCTGTATTTTCTTCCTTTCCTCATCCTGGTGCATGTAAACTTTTGAGCTTCACGCAACAATTCCTGCCAACCGTCTATTTTCTCTAACTTCTTTGAATATCTTCCCAAGATTTCGCCACAAACTGAGTTTTCAACAACACCATCCCCACTGGGGAATCAGGGTCCATCCCTGAATACATCCTCAAACCCTTTCAGAGTCTCTCCAACCACTTCATAGGTGTTTCATCCTTCCCTTGGCATTCCCTGAGCACTTTGCTCATGTTCTGCCCCTTCGGTACCGCCTCCCTGATACCTTGAATCACCATATTTTTTAGATTTATCATCCTCTGCCTCCCCTCTTCCGTCTGGGTTTCCCAAGACGGCTTCTGGTTCAGCCACCACTCCTCCCCAGATCCCCTGTTCGGGTTCCGCTTTTCCCAATCCCTGATCGCAGCTGACCGGATCATGTCTCTCTCCTTGTTATTAAATAACGACCTGAGGATTGCTTGGAGATCCTCATAAGTGTAAATACTTGTTCCCAAAAATTCATCCAACCTCTCTGCTACTTTTCCATTCTGCTCAGGTGCCTCAGGGGAAACCCCGGGATCCCCCAGTTCTTTTCCCCTTCCAGGGTGCCTCTCCCTGCCAGGCTGCTGCTGCCAGTCTGCCCCTTACCTCTGCCACTGCTCCGGGGCTTTTTTTGCTACACCGTAGCTGTTATGAGTAAAAAAAAAAAAAAAAGGGTTACCCATTTTTTTAAAAGGTTGCGGAATTACAAGGCAAGCCAGTTCTGGCAGAGGATAGTTCTTTGTTAGCTTCATGTTGTAATCACCTGTTAAGAGTCAGCCGTTAACTCCCTGTGGTTGAGAATTCCCCTTTTTGTCAGTACCACCATGCCTGCTGCCAGGAGGATGGCATCCCCCCCCCACCCCACGGTGAAAGGAGAGGACATTGGAGTTGACATGCAAATAACCTCGGACCCAGAATGCAATGAGACAGGCCCCCCACCAAACCTAGCAAGGGACCCCTAAAAACAATGAGCCAACACAGAACTGAGAGTTCAGGGTGATGTATGGACCTGAGGAACAGAGTCCAGAGTCTGCTGGAACCCTTTTTGCCCCTCACCATAACCTAAAGATGTCAGCTGTACACAGGACCTCAAATGTCAAACCAAATAATTGGGAATCTCCTGATGCTCTCTCTCATGAAGACAGTATGCCCAACTCTGCCTGTGGACTGGCAGAGAAAGCTGCACTCATCTTCCTCATCCATGCCACTCCTGAAAGCAGTCGTGGTGTGAGTGTGACCCATTGATTCTTCCCACCTGAGCTGATAGCTTTTAATAAAGGCACTAAAAAGGAGAAAGTTCTCCTACCCTGTTAATTTCAGTAGCCCTTCACCCCATCTGCCTGTTCCAGCTACAGCTGCAGACTTTCTCTGATGTTACAGTTTCCTGCTTCCGAGGTCCCTGCCACAGCTCCTTTTGCTATCCAGATGGGCGCCATGATCAGCTGCCCCTTGGGGTTCGTCAAGCAAGCTCCTACTCCATCCCTTCTGTCAGCCCTTACCACCTGAGAGGGACATTGACACTCGCACTACAGCGCCCCCTGCAGCCGTGGGGGAATCACTGCACCTGCCTAGCCTAGTGGGGGAGCCTCCAGTGCCCCTGCCGGCTGTGACTGAAACTGCATCAAGCGGGAAATTGCCTGACAGCCGGGAGACGGCAGTTGTTGGGTCTCTGTTTTTTTCTATTTGTTGTTGCTGCCGCTGTTGTTGTTTGTTTGCCTTGTTATACACACATATATATTCTAGTAAAGAATGGTTATTTTCTTTTCCCATATTCTTTTCCCTGAAAGCCCCTTAATTTTAAAGTTACAATAATTTGAAGGAAAGGTGGTAATATTCTCCATTCCAAGAGATGTTCCTGCCTTCCTTGGCAGACACCTCTTTCAAACCAAGATAACTAGTTAAGAAAAAGTCAAGCAAATATGAATAAATATACCTCATACAAACTATTTCTATGTAAAATAATTTCAAATGCATATGCAAGTTCTGTGCGCTATTCAGATAAAGAGAGTGTAGATTTTTTTTCTTACTAATTTTTAGAGAACCACTGGTGTCCAAACCACATATTTATCTTCTCCATATAACTGGTTTCAATAGCACATTGAATAAAATCGAGATCATTATATTTTGTCAGGATAAGTGATTGCCTTCAAGCCAGCTTCCAGACATATTAGTCTATTTAGCTCTAAAAATAAAGCTCAAAGACATATGGATGTATATTTTTAATATATTTTCCATTAACTGAAATCTTGTCCAAAGAATGAAAGTAAACAATATGCAAGCGTATCTGCAATCACTTACTTCATCACAGTTACCTAGAGATCTGCTCAAGACAGAAGCCACATTAAAGCTATAAAATATAATCTGACCCAAGTCAGTCACAATAATTTAAGAACAAAATTCTCCTGGACTACATGGTAATTTTCATATTGTTCCTGTGAAGCAAGTTACTTTCCCTATCAGAATTACACCTTATCTTTCCAAACGTTCATCACATGCTCCAGGAAAGAAGCTATTGAAAATGAAAGGGGGAGAATATGGTCTGAATTACTACTCAGCTGCCTTTATATCTCAACCAATACCCCAGTGAGGGTGTTCAAATACTAGCTGTAGTAGCAAGACCAAGAAATAGGGTTTATCTCATTGACAATATAAACAATTCTGTTCACACAACTTTCTTTCTATTTACAGACACATACTTTTGTCTTTAGATACAGCTAACTTCATCTTGGTTTTCTAAGGCAATAAACTTTAAATGATGCCACTGTCAGTCTATCCTAATAACTTAGCCAATGAGCACTGCACAGGCCCATGAAGACGTTTAAGGGTCCATAGCATTTTTTGTATGAGGAAAATTTCATACATTTTTTTGTATGAAAGAACTGGGATTGTTCATTCTGCAGAAGGCTCAGGGAGGTCTCAAAAGTTGTGTATAAATAAATGATGACTTTAAAGAAAGAAGAAGGAACCACGTTCTTCTCAATAGTGCACTTTGACAACACAAGAGGGAAACGGTGCAAATTAAAAACTGGAAATACCATATAAGCAGAAGAAAATGTTTTGGCACTTTTTGTTTTGTTTTGTGGTTTTTTTTGGTGTGTTTTTTTTGTTTTGTTTCATTTTGTTTTCATTTTGTTTTGTTTTGGAATTTAAGTGGGGTTTTTTTTTGCTGTTGTTTTTGGTTTTGGGGGGTTTTGTTTGGTTGTTTTTTTTTTTTTTTTTTTTTTTTTTTTTATTTTACTGTGAGAGTGGTGAAATAAAGGACCAGGCTGCCCAGGGAGGTTGTGGAGTTTTCATCATTGGAAGCTTTCAAAACATAAAACAGTCCTGGGTAAACTGCTCTATCTGAACCAGCTCAAGCAGCAGCAGATGGACTTGATGATGTCAAGAGAATCCTTCCAAGTTAAATTATTGTCTGATTCCATATCCCTTGATCAAATTCAGCCACATTTCCTAGAGAAGTAGCTGACTTAGACATTTTAAATTCTTAGGAATTTTTGGAAATAAATTTAAGGAGGAGAGGAAGAGGGAACTCCATTTCTACTTCTGCAGAACAGACAATTAGCACTCTGCACTCCCTTAGCAGCAACAGTCCCCTAAATGGGACACAGATTTATTAGCATGAGCATATTAGTTCTTGCATGGCTGCCTGGCTTATGAGCTTCTCCTGTTTTTGCAGAACAGGTCCTTTTTTCCCATTCTACCATAGTGGATATAGCAGGGATATGGGATCATTGGAAGAGGAAGCACCTCAGTGAGACGGCTCTATAAGACACTGGAAATGTAAAGATGGAAGGTGGAAAAGCAGTGATACAGCTGGAATGAGAGGAGCTGAGATTACCTCAGAACATAACTGTAAAATCAGGCTTTACACATTGACTTGCTTGATAAGCAATTAGAGTCTTTACAGCACTGAATGCTGCTTGCATCGCACTACATTTTCTATGTGCTGTAGAAGCAGGGCAAAAAGCATTACCATAATCCATTTCCCAGACAACTCTTTCATTCTTCTTAAAGAAGCAATTCATGCATGTGGGGCACCTTACCACAATATCTGTTCTTCCTCCAGGTTGGTGCATTACTACATAACACAGCCTCAGGCTTCAAAGTCTCTCTCCACACACAGATTTTGGACTCAGCTTACACTTGCCAATGTTTCAGCAGAAGGAAGAACAGAGAGTTTGGAGAGCAAGTGGACAGCCCTGGAGAGGAAAGGGTGAATGCCATGTAGCTGGAGATTCAGAAGACATATTTGAAAGCATCTGTTTTTATTTTGTTACTTTTTTTTTTCTTTTTCTTGCTATTTTCATGCTCTTTCATGTCTTTTCATGATATTATCATTAAACTTCACTTTGATTCTTGCTTTTCTGCAGTCAGAGGATTATATGGCAAAACGTGAATGGGCTGCTCAGACACTGTTCTTGAACATATAAGACCTGAAGTATTTTCTTTTTAGTGCAACATCGAAGTGCCTGGAAAAAATAGATTTAAATGACCCAGAACAGCTGTTGAGTCATGAAAGTAAGCTTGAGAAATGTGATAATGAATGGAGGCAGGTAAGTTGCCTAATTACTTTATTTAATAGCAGCTGTCAAGTTCTGAAATGAAAAGAAGCTACTGAGAATAATATTAATGTGCTAATAAGGAAGCAAAATAGTAGAACTACTAACTGAACAGCACAGCTAATTAATCAAAGAGTTTTTTTTAGGATGCACTTTTTGAGAGAAGATGCTTGTGCTTGACTATCTCCTGCCATCCAGGGAAGTAGTCCATTTCATCACTTCTGTATTAGCAAAACACTTTGTGAGTGTGAATCCACTTTATCATGACTTCAGAAGTTGACTGATTGCTTACTAATTTGAGGCAAGAAGACCTGCTACATAAAACCTTTGTCTCTTAAAAGTATTTTTGGAGATACATATCACATAAGGATGGTGACTATTTGGAAGGGTTTATTTCATGTACAGAACATATTATCAGGCTGCTTTGGCTGTCTATGCCCATTCTGCCACTGGAACTAATAACTTTTCCTGCTTTACATAAGTCTGGGTCTTCATTCATTGACAGAACCCTTGCGAGTCAACAGGGTTCTTTTTTTGGCAGGAGCATTCCAGGAATGTCTTTTATTGCCCCTTAGATGGAGACTGTGCTTAAAGGCAGGAGTTGAATTTTTACTCACTATACTCATGATTATTCACTGTATGTTATTCACACATCAACATAATTGTCACAGTATGTTGTCAATGAGTGGTTTAGGTTGCTTAAAGAATCACCATGAAACTTATTAGCAAAAGCAGATTTGATGTAAATAGGCAGAAAAGAGAATTGGATGGCAAGGTTCACTCTTTTGCTTACTGTATAGAGGAAACATACAGAGGAAAATCAAGTCAGAAGCACCGAAAGAAAAACCACGGCCTGAAATATCCCTGTTGGCTTCTGGTCTAGCAGCTGTTTGCTTGAAAACAATAAAAGAGCACTGAGACTCAACATCTCCTTTGTAGAGTGGATCCTTCTTGTTCCTTTTTGTCATTTTATGTTTCTCATTGCACTTCCCTTGGAATACGTTTTGATTTCCAGGAAAGAATTTTTTTTTGTTGTTTGGGACCACACCCTCTGTAAGGGGCAACAGAACAAACTGAAACACAAAAGTTCCATCTCAGTATGAGGAAAAGCTTTAACTTTGAGTTTGATAGAGCATTGGAATGGGCTGCACAGAGAGGCTGCAGAGGATCCATCTCTGGAGATATTGTGAAGTCACCTGGTCGCTGGGTGAACCTGTTCTGGCAATGGGGTTGAACTAAAGGATCTTCAGAGGTCTCTTCCAACCAGTTGTTCACTGCTACTCTGGTGACCAGCTACGAGTGCAGCTGGCTAGCTCTGTTACCACCTGAGCACCATAAAGGGACAACTTAACCAGAAGTGGTTTTTACATTATTCAGAAATGCTTTTTGCATTATTCCTTTTGGGAAGACTCCTTTGAAAAGTACTTTTTCATCTTGTCAATCAGGTTTCTTAAGGCAGCACTTGAATCTCATTAAAAAAATCTTTAAAGTTTTGCAGTAAAGAAAAAGGTGAAAACACCTCATTGATTAGTGCATTTTTTTGGGGATCTGCAGGAGATAAGGCATTAACTGAATACAGAAGGGAGAGGTTCATGAAGCCATTTGCAAAAGTGGCAGGAGAAAGTAGGGCTGAACAGTGCCAGTGTGAGCAGGTCTTCATTACAGTACAGTAATTTTTCATGAATGCAATTACTTACTATCAATTATTTCTGGGGATCGGAAAACTGGCAAAGGGAAAGCCTGATGCATTCCCCTGGAGGGCCAACACCTGAGCTACAACCCTTTTGGTTAGGGAGAGCAAGAAAATTGCCCCCAGAGCCCTTTGGAACTGTATGTTGATTTCTTCTACCCCACTGGCCCTTCTCCCTCACTCCATCCTATGCCCTCATCCCATTGGCCCTGGTATTCTGTCCCGCTCCTTGAGATCCCTATATAAACCCTTTTGTCACTGGACCCTTCGAGGAAGAAGATCAATAAAGGCTCTCCTTGGAACCCCACAGGAAGACTCCATCTTTCCTGTGTCGCTCGGATCACAGAAGAGCTGAAATTACTTGATCCTAGCACAGACCTGCCTGCGCCCCTAAGGTGTCTTTTTCAAGACACTTCTTTGGGAACATTGCGGCACTCTGGACAACCACCCCCTGTGACAATTATATGCTTGTATTTTTGCTGTAGTAAGCAATCAAAAGACCAATAAGAATGGATAGCAGTTTAAAATAATCTAATTAACATTACAGAGCCATAAGCAGAATTCAGCAAAATTTGGCCTCTTTATGCCTGTGTAATGAAAAAGAACACAGTCATAGAATTTTCAAAGACACATAAGCTCCAACAGTGTGTAAAGATGGAAACTGCAGTTACAGCATAGAAATATCCAACTCATTACAAAAAAGTTGGGGATATCTTCTAGTTTCTATAACCAGAATGGAAGTGTGTATTTCCTTTTTGCAACATGTCTGGTAAAGGTTTAGAATCTGTTATTGTTTCAATCTTTTATTTGTAGGGATGGATTTAATAGGCTTTAAATGCACTGTATTGTACTTGCAGTATTATCTATGATTTCTATGTTCCTTCATACAATCACCGAGCAAAGTCTTTTCCATTTCTTCCACCTTATCTAAAAATCTAAAGTGCATTTGGAGTTTAAATCTAGATCTCACTGATCCAGTTTTGCTCTCCTGTGAATTGCTTCCAACATTTTATAATAGTCTTTTAGTGGAGCATTTGGGCCAGGACCTCTCCTGCCTAGCTGCTTAGCAGCACACAGACAGACTGTGATCTGTGGTTCTACTGCAGCAACCAGAGCTGATGCCCTTATTTGCCTCACTCATGCAGAGCCTGCCCAGCAGCTGGTTTTTTAACTACCAGTATTCCCTTCCCCCAAAAGGAGGTTAGTCAACACTACTTTCTACAGTGCTGACACAATCACAGAATTATTAAGGTTGGAAAAGATCTCTAAAATCATTGAGTACAACTATTAACCCAGCACTGCCAAATCCACCACTACATCATGTCCCTCAGGTCTGACTCTACCATTTCCCTGGGCAGGCTGTTTAAATGGCTAACTACCCTTTCAGTGAAGAAATTTTCCCTAATATCCAATGCAAACCCCCCTGGCATAAAGCCCTTCATTCCAGTAGTTGTAGAGAATGACTGAGACCCCCACCACTCACTCCAGCAGCTAACACCACAGGCCAGGGGCATCCACATCCCTCATCAGCACTCCAGCAGGTGGCACCCAGTTCTCTCACAAGAGTCCCCCACTATCTGGCACTGAGTCCTTCCAGCATGCACATGGATAGGACAGACAGTGAGATGACAGTGAGAGGAGGTAAGACAAGATTTAATGGACTTAAGATAGACTGGGTCAATCAGCCCTAGGAATCTGCCAGACAAGCCCACTGACCTGCCATGGTTTACAAGTGATTGGCCCCTTTTCTGTCTATTCTTTTTTTCTTCCTCCCCTGAACATTGCCCCATTTGTAAAGACCGACCAACTCCCCTCCAACACTCTGGACCCCCAGGATTGCATTCTTATCAGTTGCAAAGTATCATTAACCCACAGTTTATTGATAGCTGTTTAGTGTGACTGATGAGGTTGGCTTCTTCTTCTTGTCTCCATTATAATTTGCCTGTCAGGTTTGGGTATCCACATACTTTACTTCCCCCTTCCCCTTAGTATCCCATTTGACAAAGTCCTTGATCAGAAAATCATACTGGAATAAAAAATCCTACACTTGACCCTTACTGTTTTGTGTGACTCATCAGTTTTGGTTCTCATCTCTGCCTCCCTTGTTATTGGTCAGGCAAGTTTGTGTCTCTCTGTTCCTGTTTATGACTTCCTCTTTTTCTTAATATCCCCTTCTGTGTTGAGAAAGTCCCCGATGAGACACCTTAAAGGAGCAGACATTCTTCTGCCAAAGATTCTTACAATTATTACAAGATTGATTAAATTACCATAACTGTGTTACAAAGAAATATGGAACACAATATAGCAGAAAACACGAAAGGAAATTTTTATTTTTCAGTTATACAAATAAAAACCAATCCCCATAGCTGTACTTGAAATAAAACCAACAGTGTCAAACATTGCAATTCTAAAAGAATATGTGTCAGTACTTTAAACCAGAGAAATTGTATGACATACACTCAGTAGCAATAGTACTCTCCTTTATCTACATTTATAACAATTGTGCTTTTCCTTGCACAAAGTAACAGTGCTCTTAAAAATAAATAATGTGCAATTTCAGAGTTCTGTCCCAAAATATGCTAATCTAGATCCCCATCTATATCCTGGACATGTCTCTCCCAGGAAAGTCACCGCAAAGAGTGCTTAGCACTTTGCTAGACCAATCACTTAAAAAGGTACTGAACCTGCACCTGTTTTTCTTCAAATCACAATTAGAGAAAAAGTACTGACCTCAAACATGTTGCTTATATTGTCTAACAAAAGAATGATGCAGTTGTTACTACACATCAGACTCAGATTGGAAAGGTTCAGTAGTTCTTATATCTGGAGAGTGGCTCAGAGCTGTGGAAGAGAACTGTCCCAAAGCTGGAAAGTTAACTATCAAACATTCATCTATTAGTTGTATGAAATATGAAGGACTATCACAGAAACATTAACATGTATCTTAATAAGCAATTTACAATCAATTTATCTGAATGAAATCAAGTTATTTATTGCAAAGCTGCCATAACCTTTGGAAAAATAGATGCAGTCTGCTGTCTTGATCTAGTTTCCAGTTCTTATTTTTAATGTACATTTAGGAACTACAGCAGGCAATTGATATAGCTGATGAGAGGATAAACTTGAGGAACACTCTGAACACAATTGATTGGGATTTCAGTTGCTTCTCACCAGGGCAGAAAACATTAGGGATCTTTCTTTTTATCCTACTACTTTCTTAGTTGTTGGTAGTGTTGGATTATAAAAGCGGTAATTATAATATAAATTGATTATCCTCTGTGCTGTTGGCAGCAGAGGTGTGAATATATATAAAACAACATAAATCACCTAAGGCAGCTATGAAGGCTTAAGCTGTTGACTGCTAACCAGTAAAGAATTGCAAAGTGAAATCCATTCCACCTTAAAGTCTCTAATAAGCAGTTAAGATTTTGCTGCCATGTCCTGGGTCACCCTTAGGGAAAAAGTCACACAGCAGAAGTAATCTGTTTTTCCATTAGGTTCTGGGGTGCCTTAACAGAAATGCTCCAAGAGCCTCAGAAAGTATAAGGAACAGATAAGAAGGGTGTCTGCAATGAACCCATTGCTACAGCTTCCCAGCTGTAGAATGCAAACAAGGAAAGCCCTGGGCATGTCTCACCTCAGGTCACCTTAGACCAAACAGTAACTGGTGGTCACAAACTATCTCAAAAGAAATTGTTTTTGAAACATCAAACCACACACCAAAGAATCTTTGGGCTCCACATGGACACAGCTCTTATACAAGAACAATAGTGTAAAATGACCCCTAGTCCTTGTAAAAACCAGCAGAGTCAGACTACAACTGACACTTGCCTCAGAGAATAGTTTGAGACCCACCCCTCACTACATCACACCTCAGCTCAGGATAAAGTGAGGCAAGTGGGAGAAGAGGTGTACTGGTGTGGAGTCCCATGGTTTTGGTAAGGAGACACACCTAGGTGCTGGTTTAAGGGGAGAGTGCTGGGAGAAGGATGAGTGTGGATGATGGCTGAGTGCCCTCAGCCTATAGCTCACAGCATCCAAGAGTGCAGTACTGAAGGTAGAAAGCCTGCAGAAGATGAGGTTAAGGCCCAGTTTTGAGGAGGTATGGGAAAATTCTGTTGTCTTTGAAGCAGGTGTTAGTCATGTCTTGTGCCAAACCAAGTCAGAGAAATTTAGTGATAGGGTAAAAAACTGTACTCCATGGCTTTTGTACTAAAGTTAACTTTACTTGCAGAAAATCAAATGTGAAGCATGCAAAACCAAGGCTTAGGCCAAGGTTTAATTTCTCTTTTAAGGCAAATTTTTAAAGGCAAATTCCCTCACCTATCTTTCTATTTACATGAAACTCTTTTCATGTATTCATTTGCACAAATATTTTTTTTACTGCCACGGAATGCGGGAGTCCCCATTGACTTTGCTGTCAGATACATAATCAGGTGGCATACTCAAACCTTCCACAGGTGAACAAAATCACCTGTCAGTTAATATTTTAGACTACTTGAGCATGAGGTTGATGTTAATAGCCTGACACTAGAGAGAAGAAAAGACACTCCCAGAAGATAAAGTTGAGCAGATGTTTCTCTGAGCTTCTGAGAGACTCACAATCTGTGAATTCTTTATTCCAATAGCAATTTTGTCAATGCATATGAAATATGCTTTAGAAGATCAATAGTAGCAAAACACTAACAGCAAGAACAGAAATATGTTCACCCTTAATTGAAAAAATAACCTTGTATTAAAATGAAGGCGTACATAGCGAACAAATAGCACTCTCTGGTTTATAAACATCAAATTAAACACATTCCATTCTGCATGGCTGTTTACTTCCTCATGATGCCTTGGTTTCAGTGAGTTTCATGTTAGGACCACTTATTGCACATCAGCATGTGGCCGAAGTAAACTGTCCTAAGTACAAAAGTCTGGCAAATAAAGAAGGATGTTACTGTATCTTACATATAACAGAACTGACTTCCTACTTCCTGTAATATTTGACTGAAAGGCACTGATTTAGCTACCAATCCCAGATCTCCAATCATGCATGATGAAATATAGGAACTTAAGAGAAGAAAATGGACAATAAAGAGCATTTTCAGCTAGTAAATGTTTGTGAGAGTGGTAAAACATATGAAATTGCTCAAACTAATTAAAAATTCAGTAGATACACTGAATATCAGATCTGGAGATCAGGACCTAATGTAGCTCTGAAAATTTAACAAGAAAATATCCATACATTATAACTGCATGCCTACTCCTTAGCCAAGCATAACAGAAAAGATATGAAACCATGATGTTACCTATTTATGTGCTCCTTTAGCACTAAAAAACATCATCGGATGACAAGTTTTGTTTCCTAATAGATGCTGTACTGACACTCCACTCTCTCCTATGCTCCTGTAATTTCTTGTTTTCGTTTCTTGGAAATAAGGAAGTGAAAGAACTCTGATGATTAAAAAACCAACTGTGAGAAAAAGTGTTACAGTTACACATCAGAATGTCTAGATTATACAAGAGGTGTATTAAATAAATACTTAACAAAATTAGAAGTTTAAAAGATGTATGATCTACATCTTTTCCCAATAACTGGCTAGGTGTTTTTTTTCCCTTTAGTTCCACTGCCACCTGAGTTTCTTTAGACTTTTTCCTTTCACCAAGAATAAAGCTACACACACACATATATATACATACACACACACACACACACACACACACACATTTGAATGCATGAAGTAATTTCTTTATTCCTGCAGATTTTTCTGAAGAATTCTATATGTGAAGTCTATACATAGGCCTTGATTTGAGATGCTTAAAAAATATAAATAACAAAGAATATGTTCCTTTAAGCAGCAAAGAAACATAAATCCACATCATTTCTCTAAGAGAAGGGAAAAATGTGTATAAAAGTAATCTTTGGCATTGAAAATAAGGGCACCCTCTTGAATGTCTTGAAATCTGTACAGGAGGAAAAAACTTATAAGTCATATCAAAATGGTATCCATGTAGTTTCATGTAATGGGTACTGACAACAGTATCTAGAAAAACAATTGGGATGTTAAGGACTGTGTGACAACAGGATGCAACAAAATAACACTTGAAAAAATATTTGATGTTCTACTCCACCCTCCTATGCTTACAAATCTTTTTTCCTTAAGACAATTCCATAAGATAAAAAATGTAATTACTCATAACATCCTTGAAATCTTGCAAGGACTCCAAAACTTAAAAGAAACAAAACCCAACAAACAGTAATAAAAACAGCAACAAGAGCTGAGGTTATAATACAATATCAAAAACAGTTCTCTGACTGAAGGCATTTACTGATTCTTTTGATCTTACACATTTCACTTTCTCTACTAAAACCCACTGTGATATCTTCTGCCAAAGCCTGATTTATTTACTCAAGTAAATATTCCATCAACTGGGTATTCTTGTGTGGCCTGTCCGACCACAGCTGCAAATTGGCAGGCTCTTTTTCTTCT
The DNA here is from genome assembly GCF_022539315.1 of Serinus canaria. Taxonomy (NCBI): domain Eukaryota; kingdom Metazoa; phylum Chordata; class Aves; order Passeriformes; family Fringillidae; genus Serinus; species Serinus canaria. The sequence continues at coordinate 14,460,227 of NC_066343.1, forward strand.
TTAATTCATGATGAATGTGTCACTGCATCCTGTAAACACTACTGAGCATACATTCAAGCTTTCTTCTTAATGAAAGTGGCACTTGAAACCTTGCAGTCCAGATAGCTTAGTTATATAGCACTTTACAGGTATAATAGCTGGTTATGTACTTCTGATATAACACATTCTTCCAATGACTTAGTGGGTATTGAAACAAATCCCCACTGTGGTCCCATTGCCATTTCACAACATCTTTATGATGAGGTGTGAATTCTGTATTTATTGTACAATAATTGTGCTTTGTTGCTGTATGCATTTCCCTGTTGTTAACTTAAGTGCTCCTCTATTATGTAACACATACAATGTTTTAAACTCCAATGGCATCCTATGAGGACTGGCATTAGAAAAGTACCGATACTTCAGATCATCATAATAGTGATACTTGACTGGTTTTCCATGTAAATCCTTTGGGAATGGCCAAAATCCGTACAGGTGAATTTCATCACAAAATCTGGTGGCAAGTGTATACATGAGAAGACCAGTGCTGGGTCGTTTAATGTGCACCTTGTTTGTCAGCCAATAGCTGCAAAGAAAGAAAAAGGGCATTAGGAAACTCATATAACTTCATGTGAATAAAGTATGCATTTATTTTACACTATGAAAAGATGAAAGTCTCCTTTTCTCTAAGGTGAGATCATAATGACACTGTTCTGGCTCTTTATTCCTCCTAGAAGAGGTAAAGGGAGACCTTAGCACAATACTGGAAAAAACCTGTTCAACTAAGAGATTCAGTTCAGGCTTTAATTCCAACACAACATCATGTCTGCAGAAGCTAGAGGACCATATTTAACCTCCTCAGACAGATCAGGGAATAGTCTCTTGCTTTAAAAAAATCTGACCTGTTGCAGTATCCAGTTCATGTGATCAAGTGAGCCCTATGCTGATTATTTGATTAGTCTGGTGGTTACTTCACAGATTGCTTGCCTTAATAGAAAGCAAATTGAAATGGTTAACATAAGTTAAGAATGTAACTTTCAAAAGTCATTAAAAAATGAGAATCTCGATTTACTTCCTTGTGATTAAACACATTAAACTACCCGTTGTTAAAGGCAGTCTCCAGATAAGCAAAAGCTTAACACTACTGACTTTTAAAAGGTTTTGTACTCAAACATTCACTGGTCTGACTGAGGCTACAGGACAGTTTTTCTGAGCCAGTACAAAGAAGCCTGCTTATGGCTTTAAAAACAGCAGAAAGTTTTCGAAGACATGAATGGAAACTTAACTGGATTCCAGCACATAGCTCATGTTAGTACCCTCAAAGTCTGTCACCAACATTGTTCTACACCTCTAACCTTTAAAATCAGAACATCATTAAAATAGTGCCAGCTATTGCTGATAAAACACTTCTCGCAGGTCTGATTCAATAGAAAGTACACTAGTACTTGATGAAAATGAAAAAGGTCACTTAGATTTTTAAAACTGGTCATTCTTTTCACTCAGACAAACAATAGCCATGCACACAGCTGTACTGATTGGACTGTGGAAATATGTGACTGGAAGTAAGGGAAATAAGTGTGACTTAGCATTACCACACAGACGTAAAACCATTGCAGAGTGCCACTGCACTCTTAGTTGTAGGCTGTGAATTGCTTCTACCACACTCTAGGAAAAAGGCCAAGTTAGATAAGCCTCACCAGATCAGAGTTAGCCTTGTTTTAAATAGGATTTTAATAAGGCTGAAACTTAAAATTATACATCCAGAGTGCTATAAAGGCATTAATGATGTAGCAGAAGGAATGTCCCACCCCCAGTATGAGACAGAAAAGCAAAACCATGCCGTTAATCAAAGCTTAAAGTATGTTAAAAGCAACAGATAATATGCAACTATTAACCATCCCATTGAAACTGGTCTTTTCAGTTTCATTCATTGCCAAAACCATAGCTTTGAATCATAGATAGGCATGCATGTGAAAGCTAGTTTGGTATTTTTGGTGGATTCTTTGATTTTCTTTGTTTGTGAGCATTATACTGAAGTTTATTTTTTGACAGCTGAAGGATCTGCAAGCAGAAAACAGTTCTGAGTAACTGCTTCTCCAAAGCCAGCATAGGGAGAATTTTACTTGGCTGTAAAAACAGGATAGTAAAAATCATATTTAAGGGGTGAATGCAACTGTATATGGGTATATCTACACATGCATATAAAGTTTTTTATTGTCTTCATAAACACCATTTTTTAGACATAACATGCTAAGCAGTTCTCACTCTGATAAACTCCAACTTTAAGACAAGATAAACTGAAGGAGAAACTCCATTCTAGAAAATAAATGTTTATTTATGGAAAAGTTGCTGGAGAAAGAAATCAGAACACTTTCAGCACTTCATATCACAGATACAGCAGAACAGATTAAATGCTAATTACTTAATTTTTGTAGAAACTGGTTGCTGTCTCTTGAGAAGTTGGTACTTTAATCTCATGCAGTCATCCATCTAACAAAAGCGTTTCTAGCCAAAGAGCAGTCAAAACTGATGCATCTGGTACTACAGGGTACCGCTATCATTCCAGCTGAATTTCAACCTTCCAGGAATAGGATGCTCATGGCAGAAAAATAAATTAGTAAACAGGCAAATATGAAAAGGACACTACATCTTACTTAAGCATTTCTGTTCAGAAATAAGTATGTAATGACAGGATAAGATGCAATGAAGACCCTCTAACAATTTCAGAGTGTAAAAACATATATTCTCTTCTGTTTGTTATATTCAGGTATTATACAAACCAGAAGTTTACCTATTTGGTATTTCTTAAAATCAAAAAGATACCTAAAATCTCTCTCTATATATATATATTGAAAATATAGTACTTAATGTAATTACTATAAAAATTTTGTAACTTGGAATCAATTATACTTCGGTTAAAAAGAAAAAAAAAAGAAATGCAACAATGAAACAGCTGGAGGCACTCAGTGCTCTAGGCTGATGCTTCCTAAAGATCATTTATCTCTCCAAATTCCTGGCTGCCAACATCTGCTTGAATGAATAGAATTGCCAAGTGGTGACACAAATCTCAAGTAGTCTTTGTGATTTTGGATCTGAAAGATATCTGCCAACTTTTCAGTTGCTCAGGTACCTGTTCTAATCTCTGAGTTAAGGCTGATTAGGGGTGATCGATGTTATAGATGCTTTAAGCAATAAGCATCTTTGTACCTGTTTTTAGTTTATGTATTTTTATCATAGCTTTATTTTAAAGCATAAAGATATTCTGATATACTTGTCTGGGATGCACTCATTTTCTGTTTAACTACGACTACATCATGAAGGAAGCAACTAACTATAGAACCGAATGAGCATCTCTTTTTTCTCAGATCTCTAGATTTTCAACCATGACCAATTCCTGACTTTCCAGCTGGATACAGCATCAGCTTAACTGACAGGACTGGGTGGATCTCACCATGTAAGAAAATAGTCATCACTATGAAGTCTGTAACTGGCCATGCAGTGCATCACCACTCATTTTCTTGACGCCTCATGCTAAAACAACTCTTTGTGAGGCCTGAAGGCTGAATTTCGTGAATGTGCCAATGCATAAACACTCTTTAATCCTATAATTCCTGTGACTTGAAGTTGAGTAGCTTGAATTTAAAGAGATCTCACTTCAAATTACTTTAAAATATATGGCTGATGGTAATGTAGTTAAGACACTGGCAAGATACCATGACACTAAATTTATGCTCAAAAGGAAAAAGTAATCTCTAAGGTAAGTGAAAGACAGCACAAATAAGAGAGCATTTTGAACCGTCTGCAGTGAAAGGAAGGTCAGGTCTGTACTTCTGTCCATGTATTTGCATTTTATAAAATTGCTGTTAATAAATACCACGTTTGCAACAGGTAACTAAAAAGCCCCATAATACACTGTAAGAGTAAGGGTCACCCAGCTGATAGCAGGGGACTGCTAAAAATGCCTCTTCCAAGAAAAGAAGGGGTATTTGAGAAGGTATTGGTTCCTGTAACAATGCCCTTGTGCTCCTACTATCATTCTATTTTCACTTCAGCTCCTCATCCCAAATCCAAGCATATCTTTGCCTTTGAAACTTTTCTACCCCCTTCAGACATATTAGGTAGTGAGTCACAGCCACACGTCCAAGAACTTTCACACAGTCCAATATGGATCTCTCTTCTACAACCCTTTCTCTTTACAGAGCATACACATTTCAAATAGATTTTATATGATTTTAAAATCTGAACAATGATCTCTTGCATGTTTCACTGTATTTTCCATTAAAAAATGAAAATAATCAAAGACATTTTTGGTATTTCTGTTAGTACTAGAAAGAAATACTGTCAATAATGGATTTCTGCCAGCATTATACTTCAGATGAAAAAAAAAACTTTCTGATGCTTTAAACGTGCATGTTTTTTCCTTCCTTTTTATTATTACCTTAATGAAACATAGTTCCTATATGCAGTTCCACACCACAAATAAAATACATGTTTTACAATTGTGTGTGTAAAAATGTACTTTTTGTCAAGTTCCTTATTTGTCTCCACTAAGATACTACACAAAGCCATAAAATTTATATTAAAAAATTGATTTTTTAATTGAGGCATTGGTACAAAACCTAAACTTCGCAGTAATAATGACTTTTAGAAGTATCAAGAGATTATTTGTATTGGAAGGAATGTCAGCAGACCTGTGACTAATCTCAGTCCAATGTCTTTCTCCAAGGAGGGCTCCTCAGCCATTGCTGGCTGGGCCTGTGCTCCAGCTGAAAGAGACGGTCCAAAGTTTCCCTCATTTTTGCCATGACTGACTGGGACCACTGAAGACCCTAATGAGAGTTCTGGCCTGGTTGAGGTGGATGCCCCACGAAGTGACTGTTCGCAGCTGTGTCTACAGTGCCGCCATAGTTTACTGCTTCTAGCAGGGCCTGCCAAGGAGCCCTATATGCTTGGGCCTGCTTCATGACAATGGCCCATGAATTTCCCCACCTCTCGGCCAAATGAACTTAGAGGGGTAACTTTGGTGGTCCCTTAGGGAAAACCCTTTATCTGCTTCACTACTACCATGATGGACAGAGATTGAAGCCCCCTCCCAAGGACTGAGACTGAGATCCCTGTAATCCTAACACAGGATGGGGGTGGGGGGCTGGCCTGATCGAAGTGAGGCCAGGTGTGTTCTCTCGACCAAGAAAGCATGGGTCTCGCTCACTGCTGAGAACATGGACTGTCTGTACCCTTTTTCAATACCTGCTCTCCCTCAGAAATTTCAATAGACTTATTCTTTATTGTATCTGTTTCCCCTCAGTGATTTCAAGATCTGTTTCCCCCCTCAGCAAAGGACTATAATAGATCCCTGAGTTAACCAGGACTTTGAGTTTCTCCCCTATGTGACGATTCTCCCTGTGTCTGGACTATCGAGGATTCCATCCCTGTGTTGGTAGCTACACCCTTTCCCTTGTCTCTCTCTCTCCCCCTTTATCTCCTTTCTAAATCACTCTATCTCATTTGCTGCGGTCATTCAACAAAAGGTGTATTTATCTTGAAATCCCCTCCGTGTTTTTTCTGCACTCTGAGATCAGTCAACAAACTATGATGACCCCCTGCTTGTACTAGCGGATCATAACGCCAGCCCAACCACCTCTGCAGCTCACTGTTTAGCTTGCTTCAGTTGGCAAATACTTTTTGTGCTTTAAGAGGGCTCAAAGGTGCTTGAGTGGGAAACTCTGTCTACGTTTAAAAAAGCCAATGAAAAAAGTGAAAGTCTGCCCTGGTGAATATGAGATAAATAAATTATTTACAACCATAAGCACTATTTGTGTCAAAGATCACAGTTTGTGATCAATAGTCAATAGTTTGACACTATTTGTGTCAAACTTCAAACTACTGAAGTTCCATAAACTCAAAGTCTTCGAGTTTATGGAACTTCAGTAGTTTGGTCTTGAAAAATACTAAAACTGTTTCTACCAGATCAAAACAACATCTACAGTTAAATATACAGTCAAATCCACCAGACCTTCACTTATATCTAGCAAGATATCCTCATATTTATGAAAATGCAATGTTTTTACTATCAGCATGACCGTTGGAGGGATGGCAATTGAATAGCATGTTGCTACCTGACAATGTCTCCTTGCAGCTATTGGCAAAAATTAAATTAAAATAAACACATAAACCCACAGACATCTGTTTTAAAAATAGTTAATGTTAAAATGATCTTCTGAGAAGACTCTATTACAATGACTAATGCATGCAACAATTGATGCCAGTCATCATTACATTATATGAATGGAAATATGTATAGAGAATTCAAATTACAATTGTTTATCCTGTTATTGTGGAATAGGTAACTTCTGACTAAATTAAAATATGAGATGTGCTTTCTCATGGCTGAGAAGTGTTGTCTCAGACGAAGAAAATTAGATATGATGGGTTACATTCAAATATCAAGTAATTTAGTGTACTTAGCATCTTTATTTGCCTTATTTACAAATTCTGTAATATGTCACAGGTTAGAGAGATTCAGAATCTGGTTGCGTACATTTCACTGGATTTTGAATTCCTTGTTCAGCACAGGGGTGAATCTGAGGAAACATATATGTTTAAACTCTGAATAGCTCAAAAGACCATACCGAGCTCTGTTTCTTGAGATATCCAAGCTGATCTCCAAGCAAACATACTTAACATAAGTGGCTGTCACTGAAATTCTGTTTCTGTTACAGACAGAATATTTTTAAAAAGAGCTTTCCTATTTTTAAAATGAGAAATCCTATATGGTATTTGAGAAGTTAAAATATTAACATTAATAGGCCATTAGGGGAAAAAAGATTTTGAAAGACGACAAAACACTTCAATGTTACTTAAGAGTGTCAGTTTGAGAAGCTAGAGTATGTATATTGTCTTGATGACACTTCCTCAAAAAGTACTTCAGAACAGGACAAGACACAGAATAAAGCAACATATGGTATTAGAAGAATAAAGTACCTTCTGTATAAGGAGAGAATAGCTTGAAAAAGAGACAATTGGATGGGAAGATGGCAAAACACTCCAAAATTATGAAGTGGTGAAGGTGGCAAATAGGAATTTATTACCACTTTAACATAGGCACTGTAACATAAAAAGTAACTGACTCAGTAAAGTCATTTATTAGTAGGTCTGAAATAAACAGATTAAAGTCGTTTTTACACAATGCAACACTAAACTGGGAATTCAAGGCAATAGCATGCTTGGATGCCATTGACCAATTGACTAAAAAACCCACAACTTGTCAATGTTCATAAACCCAGTGGTGCAGATGAAACTCCTTCTCAAAAATTTACTAATCTGTTGGTGATGCATATATCACAGGGTAATCTTTCCTTTGTTTCTAACTTTTCTTCTACTTTTCTGTGTTGGCAACCGGCACTGGTAAGACTACAGACTAGAAAGGGATCTCTTAAATAGCCATGTTTATGTTTTGGTACCCAACATCTGTTTTCTAAAGAAAGTGTTAGGGCATGTATCTTCCTTAAATTCAAAGAACAAATCCTTTCCTTGTGCTTTCTTGTCTTCAGTGGGATTAATCACACCAATGACAGGAACAACTCTTCAATTTACCCTCTCAATTTATGTGATTGTTTTAATTAAAAATGCACTATTTTTCTTTTTCTGAGATATGCTTTGTGCAGAATGCTGCACAAGGAATCTAAAGTATGAAAGAATTAAAGTGTGAACAACAACACAGAAAATGTGACAGCCAGCACAAAAGCATTTCTGAGTGCACAAGATCTACTTGAATGTTTTCAGTGTACAATATTTTCAAAGAGCATACATAGAAAACCTCTTTCATGAAAAGGAATAATGCACTTCATGAAGAGCTCAAACTCCATCAAAGCTCTACTCAAAAAGTCAAGATTCTGTCCTCATCTGCCTCTTTAGTAGTTCGAAATGTTCTCTGTTTGGAGCTGAATATATCACACTACAGGACAAGGGAAACTAAAGACTACTTACTAATATTTCTATGAAACCGGACATAACTATCCATCAATATGTTTCAAAAATTATTTAAGCCCTCAGGAATCCATTTACATGAAAAAGAGACCTGAACCTTTGCCAGTAAATATGGTTAGTTTTCCACTGCATAGAGACTGAAACGTCTACTCTTGCTTTAGAGTCATGAAAGTCATCAACTGACATTCTAGCACAGTACATGCCTCTGCTAAAAAGCGTTGCTCACTCAACTCACACACAAAACCATTTTCAAAAGTGAAACATAGCTTAATTTTAGAAGAACTCATCTATAAATAATTTGAGATTACAGTTGCACTAGATGTGCACACAGACACATGGCAAAGGCGCAGGAAAACAGACCTAGAGTACATTTCACAGATTCAGAAAGTCAAGAGAGAAACTTGCGTAGAAAAGATTTTCCTTTCTGACAGACCAGCTCCTTACTGGAATATGTTGGAAAGAGACAGATGTTCCAGTGAGGTGTTCCATAGCTATTTTATTTCTCTGACGTACTTGGACAATAACATATGCCTACTGTGCAGATAATAAAATACAGAAGTAGAATTCTGTATTTTACAGGAGTAAAATACAGAATTCTATGAATTAGAGAATCACAGAATTTATTCAGTTGGACGGGACCTTTAAAGATCAGTCAAGCCCTCTCCTGGTGTTCTGGGCATGGACATACTTCACTAGACCAGCTTGCTCAAAGCTCCATCCAACACCTGGCCTTGAGCAATTCCAGTGATGGAACATCCCCAACCTCCCTGAACAACTTGTTCCAGTGTCTTAACACCCTCATGATAAAACATTTCTGCCTTCTGTCTAACCCAAACCTACCTTCTTTCAGCTCAAAATCACTGTCCTTCATCCTGTCTTGGGAGAAATCGGTAAAAAGTCTCTGCCTCTCCAACTTTCTTGTAGGCTCCTTTCAAGTACTGGAGGGCCACCGTAAGATGTCCCTGGAGTGTTCTCCAGGCTCAGGAAGCCCATCTCTCCCTGCCCTTCCTCAGAGGAGGGATGCTCCAGCCCTATGATAATTTCTGTGTCCCTGCTCTGTACCTGCTGCAGCAGGTCCCTGTCATCTTTCTGTTGAAGACTCCAGAGCCAGATGCAAGCCTCCAGGTGGGGTTTCAGCAGAGCAAAATTGGGCAGAATGAACTCCCTCAACTTGCTAGCCAAGTTCCTTTTGATGCAGCCCAGGATACAATTGACTTTCTGCGCTGTGAGTGTGTATTTCCAGCTCATATACATATGAAGACATGTTAATGTTTCCTTCAGGTTAAGAAATCTTAATCACTAAAAAAAAAATTCAAAAATCAATTTGTAGCCATAAACTAGAATCCACCTGTGATAAACCTACAGAGTTGCAACAATTTTTTTTTTTTACCTCCCCACGGAGACATTATAAATTAATGAACTGCCTTCACAATTATAAAATGAAAGTCAATGTGCCAGTGTGTAATTGCAAATCAATCTTGTTTTGATTAATACAGACTGAACCTGCAGCAAGTAAACTATTTTTTGTTCCACATTTATTGAAAACTGCTAGCACTTCTGGGCTTTTTAAAATTCCCTTTACAGTTCTAATGGTTCTAACAACTATTTACTATTTTGTGTATTTTTATCTTGTTCCATGGAACCATTTAAAAATATTGAAATATTGCCGACTAAGATAAAACCTTAAAAATGTTGGAGAACATTTGAACAGTGTGACTGGTAGATGTAAAAATGGTGATCAAGAAGCATGCATGACTTTACAAGGATTTTAAATGTCAGATAGGAGATGTTTTTCGATGGTACATAAACAGTCAAATCTAAGTGACAGCAATGTAGCAACATACAGTAGCAACGATAAAACACAAAAGAGAGAGTATCTGATAAACAGTAAGAAACAGAACCATCAGGTTAAATATCGAATCTAAGCAGCTATTTGCCATAATTTTATAGTCTTCCTTTCTCTGTTTCATTCCTTCTGCATGAAACCTCAGAAGATAAACTAGTTACCTATGTCTATAATGAAAAAGCACAGGCACAAAAGAAAAAACCTTGTCTGGAAAGTTGTGTGGGATTGTCGTTCTAGAACGCACACTGGGCCCAATTCTAAGAATAGAATCTAAGAAAATTCTAAGAAAATAATACAGCTATATATTTAAATAAATAGGGCTACAAATGGTTTCAGAGGGTGTCAGCGGCTTTTTTTCCTCTTGTATAGGTTGCAAATATTACTTCTTCTCTAGAAAGGGTACTGGCATTAGTTTTGATTAAACAGAAACAATGAAGCAAACTGATGATTCATAATCAGATTGAAGATAGCACAACAGTATTTTTTTGGTCTTAAAAAACAAATTTTCTACTCAGTAAAATAGGATTACCTAACACCACTCCACACACAGAAACTTAGGAAAAGGTGGGACAGATAAGCTTTAAAGTAGGAAAAAGTGTCAAGCAAATCCTCTAAATGTGTAGTGTACAGAAAAGCTCCAGCATTTCCTAACAGCAATATGAGTAGGCAGTCACAGGAAAGAGATATTTTCAGGTTTTTGGACATTTATAGCCTAAGCTTATATTTTAACTCATGTTTGATCTGGGTTTGTTTTACAAGTAGACTCTTCCACTGAAGAAAAAGTTTGGCTGTGCGTAGTACCAGCTGCTAGAAAGAATTCCTTTGCACTTCACTCATTTTCTAGGGCTCGTTTTTCACCTAGGTGTGGCACATGGCTGCTGTTCCCTAATACTAGAAAATTTTATGGACGTAGAGGTTGATCCAGAACATCTGCGACAGATGTGGCTGGTGCATTTCCTTGGCAGGAATTCTGCCTGTGGCATCAGGAATATTATTATCAGCAGCCATCCTCAAGCTGAATGACAGCAACACAAGCCCACTCTCTGACCTCTTCTATTTCTGGAACTAAAGTCAGAAATCTGAACACAAAAGTATAACCCACCTGACCCACAGGGGCAATTCTAATAGGCAGAGATGAGGCAGGTTATAAATAAACAGCCTATTTTCTATCAGAATTATTCCCTTCCTGAAAGTACCCTTATACTTAAAGCAGCTATTCAAGCCTCAAAAGGACTATTGAAGCAGTCCCTTGACAGGAAACCTTGATAATGGCTTAGGTCAGTAAAGGTATCAAGAAATGAATTTGACCCATGTTCTGCACAGTAACTTGGTTATACAGAACCAATGCTGGTGGGTATGTAAAACCAAATGTTCATACTAATCTTGAACTTCTGTACTTTGTCAAAATGTGTCCTGGTGTTCTGAATTTTTCTGGGAATTGGTAAGGGCATAACAAAAATTACATTATATTCCATTAAAAATTACCAGCAAAAAAATCTATATTCCATGCCAAAGACTGGAAAATGGAACTAAAGAGGAATTTGGTTTGTAAAAAGAGTGCACCTGATGGGATATAATTCTTCAGCTCTATAACTGAAAGCTTGTCTGGGAAAGCCATGTCATTTAAGAACATGGAAAAACCTTCAGTTGGAGCAAAGATATTCAATAAACTAATTCAGTTTAAGGATGGCAGACTAAAAAAGAACTATGTAACCATAGTGCAAAGTTGTAACAGTAATGTGTACCAGAGGGACTGGGGACATTCATAAGTGCTTTGAAACACACAGCTAACCTTCGGATTAAATTAATAAATATGGACTTCAAAAACTTACATTAATTTAAAATATTTTATGACATAAAATTAATAATATAAAGTATTAATTATTCCTATTTTATGAAGGCATTTCAACAACTTATAATTGATTAGCATTTTTCCTATATAAATTTGAACAGAATATTACTGGAGGGCTGTAAGTAAAATTAGTAACTTACCTTAATTCTAGCTTTCACTAGATCTAGTTGCTCCTAGTGAGTGAATATCTGCTCTTATGCTAATGGCCAATTAATATATTTCTGTGACAGAAAAAAATCCTATCTAACTAATTTACTCTCTTTTCAAAACAATGCAAATTCAGTCATGGTTCAGAAGAAAAATCTAATATATGAAGAATAGAAATAAAATGCAGTGTCCACTATGAATACTAGGAATCAGGAAGATAATAATGGAAGCATCCACTCAAATTGTTAAATTCTGCCTTTGATCACTTCAGAATAATTTACCTGTTGCCTAGAACATCCATTCCACAGGTCTGTATTATTGAAAGCCCATTTTCTAAAAAAAAATAAACACTTACATCACCTGTTAAATCTACCCTAAAAAAAGAAAAAGTTTGGTAGGAAAAGTTGTGTTGAATTTCCATTCTGTGCCCAATCCGAACAGAACAGTTATAAATGTAGGCAAAAGAAAACAACACCATTTTAAGTAGGGCTACAAAAGAAAAATGATCCTAGCATGAGTACTCTGCCCTCATCTGAAAGCATTTCATTAATGGCACTGATACTAAAAGTAATGTTGATAAGTACAGCCTATAAATTTGAGAATATGTTCAGGATGCTTTTTGCTCACTGGACTATAAACAGCTTTAAACTTTCAGCTTGTGCCAAACTGCCCTGTACAGATGAAGTCAATAATGCCTAAGACCAGGTCTGGATACAGTAAAACAATATGTTCATTGCTAAGCTATTTGTTAGACATTTTGAAGTTCTTGAAGTTCTTTCTATATAAATATATATGAAATATATTGGAGCTCTATATAACTTCAGTTATATAGAAGAAAATCTGGTTTGTTTTATTAGTTTAATAATAATAATAATAATAATAGTTTAATTTAACTGATTTACTCCTATTTAGAGTATATTACAGAAAATATGCATTACGGGACCTTAAATTTGATCAGTGAAATGAACCAGAACAGATTATTCAGATATAAAAGCTATTGATTTTACTTTCTGTCTTGGAGTGATTTATGACAATAGTCTATTCCATGATCCTCTGTGTTATGCCCAAAAATGACTGCTGAATCTTTAAGGCCTGGGACTGGGTATGTGCAGGGCTGGAGAGGGGGGAGCTTATGGGGGTTTTGGTAGGCAATTTTGAGGACTCACTGCACACATGTTCCATGGCTCTGTGAGGTTTGGTTCTGCTTGGCTAGCTCAGTTTTGTTGGTGCAGGCAAAAGCTTTTCCCTTTCCTGGCTTGAAGAAGCTGCAGTAGATATCTTTCATCCGCCTTGAGGTGAACTCAACAGGTGCGGGCCTGAGAACGGAGCGGGACTGGCAGGAGCAGGGCTGCCCTGTTCCAGCCCCAAGCCTCAGGGAGCCAAGGGAGAGAAAGCACACTAAGAGGCTCCAGTTTTCCTTGCATGCAATGACTGCTGTGGAGAGGAGGTCAATACTAGAGAGTCAACAGGTTTTTGCCTCCTGCTAAAACTCGTTGTGCAATTTCCACTTCCCTCAGAATGAAAGGTGGTGCTACCTTGAACCATGTACTGGGAAGAGGTATTTCTCCAGTATTTTCCCCATTTTTCTGGCATTTTTGTTTTTTTATTCTTCTTTGAGTATGGGACAGAACACAAGTTCTGATGGTTCAGTGTTGTTTTTCTTCCTTGCACTGGAGGCATTTTGTTATTAATAAACTGTTGGGGGTTTTTTTTCCACTTTCCTCTAGTACTATTTTTATACTGGTGCAGGGGCATTGTTGAAACTCTTTAGAGGAGACTCATTACAGCATGTCCTTTCTTAAATTTGTCTCAGAAGTGAGACATCATAAACCCCATGGTTGCCATTGAATTAATCAACTGATAGAGGCAGGCTTTGAACAAATAGAAGTATACTACTTCAGTAAATGGAGGAGGCAGAAGTTACTCCTTTACCTCCAAAGGTTAGACAAAACCTTTGACTGAGTCAAAAACATTCACTGAAGCATGTACAAGTGTGTGTTGTAGAACGTGTTTGAACAGAAAAAGTTTGCTTTATCACAACTTCATGCGGAACTCAAAGTGGCAGACCGCCTTACAAAATCCATTAAATATGAAAAGCGAACTTGAACAATACAGAGGAATCCAGACACCAAAGGACCTATGTCTTAAAAGAACGAATGACTGCTCACTGTTCACATCCCATTAAATTCTAGCTCATTGCAAACAAAACCAATGAAAATGCCTGTTAAATAGCAATGGGATGTGACTGGAATTCTGCCAAACCCATCAACTGGTTTCACAAGGACATGCAATATACAAAGGAAAAAATTGTTTTTAGTCACTTCTACAATCCATCAGAAGCAAGTACGACACCTATGTGTAAGGCTTCAGATCCCATTACTGATTTTACAAGCAATAACTTCCCAAGAAGTTATTGCTTGTAATCTTCTTCTTCAAAAGGAAGAAGATTAATGAATGTTTTTACTCCACAAAGATTTTCTGTCTTTAACTTGCTTTCTGATCTGACAGCCTTCTGCATCATCTTCTCTTCCAACTATATACAAGAGGAGTAGAGAAAAATAACAAAAGACTTTGCCATTATTGGCTAGTATTAAAAAAAATAGAAACATGTCCTCTGTATTGTACAGCTTCCTTTATTTTCTTTCTGTGGGTTTCACACACTTTAAATCTGCACTGCATCAACAGAAGCATATAGTAAGTAGGTGTCTATTATTTCTCACTTTATTACTGCTGTTATATATCAAAAAAAGAAAAAAAGGAATCCTAAACCAAACCATATACCCACTTGACTAGACTGACAGATTAAAACAAAGCAAATTTAGGAAAAGAAAAAAAAAAGGTTGTGTAAATGCATTTAGAATGATTTTAAAAGGAAATAGTTATCACATTATGGGTTAAAGCCTTTAAACAAAATCTAAGCTGTCTTACTGCTACTTACAATGCTATCTTTGCATATCGTCAGTGGCTTTACTAAGTTACCATCAACCATGTAACCAACAGTCATTTGAAGTGAGATCTCCAGTCTGAATTCAAGCTACTCAACTTGAAGTCATTAATGCTATAGATATATAGCATTATAAAAACAAATATAAATATAAATATATAGTGTATTTACACATTGGCACATTTTCCAAACCCTCTATGACCAGAAGTTGCATATTATGAACAAATTTATACAATTTGAAAACAAAACCAGAAAGACAGATTTCCTGTTCTCTTTCACCTCTGCTTCAGAAAATGATCATCATACCAAAACAGCAATGATGGCTTAGCAATCTCATGAGTTAACAGAAGGGGATCTGAGGCATAATCTTGTGCTCTTCACCAGTCTTTATGTATTATCCTTGCTTTTTAGAAGCCTACTGTCCTTCTAAGAGATTCATTTGGAAAAGATGCTTGCTACTAACATCTTCAGAGAGCTGACATTAACACATGCATGAACCAAATCTTCCTCTACCTATATCTTCTCAAACCTGTTTTCTCTCTCCTGAATTAATCCAGTTCATTTTCTAATATATTCCAGAGCCAGCAAGCATCATCCCTTTGGATCTACTCCCACTGTGAAACATCCCTGGGGGAAACCCACAAACTACAGCAAATAAACTCCTCTTTGGAAACTCATGACAAACCCCTTTCAAGCAGCAGAAATCCCAATTGCCACTAGTGATCTATCGGTCAAGCCTGCATTTTGTTTCCAGTGCCAGCATGCAGCAACACTCCTGCAGCAGGCTGAGCTGTCCTATCTGCTTGACACTTCTTTTTTTGACAGCACAGCTGTGCTCCCAGGGCTTCACACACCCAACAGAGTTTCCAGTGGATGCCTTTTAGAGACGAGAACACACTGCAGCATGGAGGGAGGGCTTCTCTCCTTCACATTATCTTTATCAGACCTCAGGATTTCTCTTTAGTGATTTTTAAATGACTGCTACTTTCCAAAGGAAGATAACACTGAGATTATTTTCTGAAACCTTCTTGTCATTGAGAGCTATGTAAACCACCTTTTTCCTATTGTGTTTCAATGCTCTATCCATTATAAACTAAAAGGCGAAAAAGGCAAGGCCTCACCTGTAAAGTTTGTGTCACACATGAATCTTTCTATGGCCTTGTTAGCCCTTCTGTATGTTACATTTCATCTGAGACTAAATAATTTCATACAAGCATAAGCTGTGCCACCTGTTGATTTCAGTATGACTGTGAAACACCCATTTACTTCCCCTCTGCCAATTCTGCTAGTGGGTGTGCCCACAGTTATACTAAAATGAAAAAAAAAAAAAAGGAAACAAAACCCCCCATCTTGTGAGCCTCCAAAATGTTCAGAAACCAGGGGCTGTACTTGTTTTTGATATGGCCCTATCTCAGATTCTTTTATAGGTCTTCTTTTCTTGCAAAAGAAAATGATTACTCATCTTCTTTGGAAAGTCCCCTGTATCTCAGAGGTAGACAATAAAGTACAAATAAATGTGAAATGAAAAAGCAAGTTCTAGCAAAAACTTTTGCTAAGTCCATTTTCTTTGACTCCTTCACTAAAGACATGATACAAAAATGCAAGTTATGACACTTGCTTCCACTAAATACAGACTAGAAAACATCAATAGGCTGTTTCTGCAGTGCTTATGAAGTATAGGAACTATAATATTTCTATACAGAAATATTGCTTTAAAAAGTTAGAAATTAAAGTAATTCTCTTTTACACATTACAGAAGTAACTATTATTTTCCTAATTTTTCCTATGGCTGATTAATTCACCCGTTGAAGACAGAAGGACAGAGCTCAGAAAAGGACTTCAATATAGCAGCGTTATAGTATTGGATTCCTAACGTGAATCCAAACAGCACTAACCTCCCACACATATATAAATAGGTCCTCATGGCTACAAATGAGGATAAGGCTAAGGACAAGCATAATACCTCAGAACAGGATTCACAGGAGCACCTTCTGCTAAAAGAGACACACAAGACACAATGAAGAGGGACAGAGACTTCTGTCTAGAATGGGAAGGAAATGAGTACTGGTGAGAGACTTCAAATCTCATTCCATCCAAAACACATGCATTGCAAGCATCTATCTCAACTATGGTGAGCCTTCCAACAGCAAAGAAGCACAATCCAGATTTATCACCTAATGAATCAGTTATTTTCTTTGAAAACATGTTCTGTTCTTAAAACATCACACCAGGCATGTCAGCACTGACCTAATTCTCACAAGGATCTGAAATAGAGCAATGCTTACCCTTTTTCTCACATTCTAATTCTTTGATGTAAACTGAAACAGGCTAACAGGCTTCCCTTAGCCACTGAAAAGCCTATACACGACTTGTAATTAACAAATTCCTTCCCTCACATGGGGGCCTGACACTGACCAGATGCTCACTGGGGTGGGTAGAGAACAGGAAGAGCAAAACGAAGTAAAGTCAGGAATCAAGATAAAGGCAGCTTACTAGGTGAATGAAAGAACTGTCTCTCACCTTCTTATTCTGCTACCACAGTTGTATTGCTTGCTGAGCATGATGCTGGATTGCATGGCATTTCCTTTGGTAACAGGGAAGTTTTGAGGCTGTGCCAGTGCCATTCAGGTGAAGCCAAAACAGTGGTGTGTTATTAACAACTTTTTTCCAACAAATAGAACACACAGCACCTACACTTTGGTACAAATGTTCGGCAAGAAGATAGCAGCCATTAGTCTCAGCACTTGGTAATTCCAGACAAAACATCCTCATGTACTTCTCAGTGCTTCTTCTCTCTGTATACCATCAGGAATTCAGAGACTTCAAGCAAACCCATTTAAACATTCTTGAAGGAACTCATATGCATTAAAAAGCAAGACTACAGAAGACACTAAGCCAAACTGCTCCTTCCTACACTGACACCACTGTTCACATTTACGCCAGTATATTGTTTCACTGGAGTACTACTCATGTTAGCAGCCCAATGACTTGAAATGACAAAAGCAAAAGGCCAAACCATATAGTGCATACAGGTATAGCTTTGTTTGCTTATTTCCATACCACCTCAGTAGTTAAGTAAGCATTTAAAGAAATCTGTTATTAGCTGGATGCTTAATACAACCTCTCCTCGTCATAGAAAATCAGTAAGATTAAAACTAAATGCACACATCTTTAAAAATTCTTGAAAGGTGTTACAATCAAAATAAAAAGCAGAATTTTTATTATTGTCTTATCTTGGAAACACAATTTTGAAAAAAAAGGATGGAAACCTGACCATTTTCTTATGCATATATGTTCTAGCCAGAATCAACAGAAAATTAATCTCATGTGTCAAAAAAAAAAAAAATCCAAGAGAAGCTATTCTCAATTCTATTAATACTATATGGCCAAAATCACTCTCTGTGGATTCCTGACCTGGTTCATCAAAAATAAGACTACAAAAATTTTTTCTAGTTTGCTTCTCCATTGCACAGCTACAGGTTTTTTACAGGAGTATGAAATGATCAAATGGGAGTTATAACACATTTTCATGGTTTTCAGAAACACAGGTTTTATGAAAGGGAAAGTAAATTAAAACAATCTCAAGTCAAAAAATAACAGAGTAAGTATATTATTATTATTCAAATAAATATAAATTTGCAGATACACTGTATGAATAAACAACATGTTACTCCCTGTTTAGCTCCTAGGAGTCATTAGCATTAGTTAGAGTGCTATTGCTCATGGTAGATAACCTAAACAACAAAACTTGGAAATGGAAAATTTCCTTCCTATTCTTTCTTATGACTAATTCTGTTGCTCTCCAGTAGTTGAAACCTGAAATTCAATCTGGGAAGAGTAAGTTTTATAAGTGCTAGGTATATAAACATTGCTGATAAGAAACAAAGCAGTTGCCTTAGTAAGAGATAAAACTGTTTTCCCAAAACAAAAACTTACAGAAGTGTATTGTCAAAAGGTAAATAAATTTTTTTTAAAAATTGGATAGAAATATCCCTATTATCATGATAAACTTATCTTGGTTCACCTGGCAGAATTGACCAGAGAGTGAAAAACATAAAAAAGCAGTTTTTATATACCTTATTTTCTGCGTTCATGTCCTCTACTTCAACTGCACTTGCCTCCAATAAAAACTCTCAAAAAGTAAGATATTGACAGACTTTGCTAAATCTTTCAGAAATGTGATAAAACAGAAGAACTTGTGCAAAGGAAATAAAAGCTCATCCTGTGAAACTTTAAAACAAGATTAGGGCATATCCTTAAGAGATGTAGGGGTGTTGCTGCTCTGGAAAGCAGGTGCTAGACTGAAAAGTCAACCCTGGAGTGTCCCCACTTCAAGAACAGAAATATCACTTCCTGCTCCCCGCATAGGACAGCACATTGGGATTAGATGAACAACATTATACAATAATGTTCGTAAAATCCAAACTAAGTGGCTTCCCATTTGTTTGTATAACTTGAAGCCAGGATACCTTAGGCTAGGGCACAAAGGTACTTACAAAGTAAAATGCTTATTTTTAACATCCACATAGATAAAAAACCAGATTGTATTCCAATGAAAAATAGCTAGTGTTAATTTTTTCCCAGCATTTTGATTATTTATATACACGATGCAAAAGACACAGTCATTTTATATTTAGAATTCTGGTTTTAGTGTAATAGCCTTTTTTTTTTCCTCAGGTGATTTATCCATCCATGTATCCCAAAACATCTTTTCTTAATAAGTCCATTTTAGCAGTTAACTGAAAAGGGAACTCTGTTAGCAAGAAGAAAATAAACAGAAGTGTTTATAGATTACTCACAGTAGCTGTTTATCAGTACAGAGCTGCTGGGAAACTACTTGATTTCTGCATGTTTCAGAAACTGAAAGTATTTTGTCTGTAACTCCTGGAGTAAAGAACCCTGGAGATGTAGTCATGTTACGCAAAAGGGCACTACATCCAAAGAATAGCTGTTAGCTTAGACTAATAAAGAAAAGGAGACCCCGCCTCAGCAAAGCGACCATAAACAGGTACAGCATACTCCTTACATAGACAAAACTCAGACATTTCAGTGGGAGTTCTGCCATGTTTAATGCAGGATAATACTGCTCTTTCACACGCAAGATCAAGGAGGAAATAAATAGAGCACAGGCAAATCCCACAGGATGTCCACACAATTGTTCCATACCCAGACGATGGGAAGGAATCTAATGTGAAGCAGTTTCAGTGATATTGCAGTTGAATGACTAATAGCTCAAAATATCCAGTTTCCTACTGGCTCCACTTGGAAAAGCAGCCAAGAAAACATTCTCACACATCAAGATGAGCATGAGAACTTTGTTTTGTGGATTGAGGAGAGGAAACACAAGAAAAAACTTCACAGAAAACTAGCGTATTTTGAATCTGTATTGCTTGTCAGGGCAAGGGGGTGGTGGTGTTCAGCCTCTTCATCAGACGTCTTCAAATATTCACCAGCAGAAGCACAAAGGAAAAGAGCTGTGCAAGGCTTTGGGAGTTAACTGACTTCTGCTTAATGTACCAACTACATGTTCAGTGTCAGGAATCCTCTCTAATCCCTCCACAGATCCACGAGGTGGGATCCATAGCAGAATGCCCTGCTGATCCTACTTTTGAGTTTGGTTGTCTGCTACCAGGAGAAGTATGATCTGGACTCTAATCCCAGCAGGCCCAGTTCCTGCTGGCCTACTGTTAAATCCACATTCAATTACAGCTCTGCTACTGAGACAAGCCTCTACACAGACACTTTCCACACCTCAGAGAGTATAATTTCATTTGGAAAGTATTACTACAAATAATCCTAATGAAACAGTTCAGCATTAAATCTCTGCCTTCTTAATAAAGTTTCTGAAATTAGTCATTGAAGTCAATAAAAATAAGTTATATGGTTTGATCATTATAATTACTTTATAATTAAACTTCTTGGAAATGACATTAGAGAGCAAGTAAATGTTTTTAATCAGTTAAGATGGTAATTTAAAGATCTTAGTTCCATCTTGAACTCTGTCACGTATTGATTGCTTCATTTATTTTGTCAATATGTGCACAGTGGCATTAAAAGTTCTATAAATTAGCTTTTAGAGACACTTTGGGGAAAAAATCATGCAATGGCTCCCAAATCACTCTCAAAATCTCATATTCAAAACTTACTGATTAAGAAATGAAAAAGCAAAATAGAGAAAAATGATCACAGGTAACCACTTGAACTAAATCTACTGAAGAAAAAAAAATCTGAATACAATGGCCATTTATGACACTCTGTCACAGACACATTTTCTGAAAAATCCCTTTGCCAGGATTTTTCTCCTGAGAAGCTGAGAGGCTTCAGAAACTAAATGTAAACAATAATTATCTGCTGCTGTGGAATGTGGCAGGTGCATCTTTGATTGGTCTCATATGAATAGTTTCTACTTGATGACCAATCACAGGTCCAGCTGTGTCAGGACTCTGGTCAGTCACAAGTTTTTATTATTATTCCTTTCCTTGCTAGCCTTCTGATGTTTCCTTTTTCTTCTATTCTTTTAGTATAGTTTTAGTATATAATTTTCTTTTAATATAATATATATAATAAAATAATAAATCAGCCTTCTGAAACATGGAGTCAAGATTCTCATCTCTTCCCTCATCCTTGGAACCCCTACAAACACCACCACACTACTCATTTAAAAAACAGTTATCATGCTGGACATTGTATGTATATAATCTGTTTTTAAAACTAAACGCCTTCTGAGAGTCTAGAGCAGCTCACAGCAGCTTTATAAAGCATGAAATCAGCAAAACAGTAGTTTCTTTTTCCAATAATACACTGCCTTCTTTTTAACCCAAAAAGTGCATCATGGACAGAAAAAAGTTTTTAAAATTATATCAGAATGCAGTCAACTGATCAATAGAGACTATCTGATCAGTAGCAACTCTGGAACACTATGCACAGCTCATAACATTTCTTTCATTAAAAGGGAAGGAAGAACAGGAATGAGAATTTCAGTACAGTGCTGTGATTGTAGCCAAACTGACCTGTTACTAGATAAAACTCTCATATAACTTTATACTGCATTAGAAATAAAGAATTTTGCCTCATTAGATCAAAAGCTTTAGAAAATTTATGTTCTGCCCTTAGAAAGTGCCTAACACCATACGCTTTAAAGGTTAATGAAGAAAAAATTTTACAGTTTGATGCATATTAAAAGGAATACAGACAACACTTTTCAAACCTTTAGCCTGCACCCTTCAGCATGAGATGTTCTCTATTTGTATATAACATGTCAGGCTGGAATCATGAACCTTATTGACTATTAGATATGAAACAATTTCACCCAAAATTCACCGTATCTCCATATTTAATATAATTCTAGGTTAATTTAATCAAAGAGCTCTTGATATCAATTTAAATTTACTGTGGAGTTTAAACCGCAAATTCAACAATTGCACAAATCTATGCAGTCATATCAGATGACACTGCTAGGTATAATCTAAAATACACTTAATCTAAATTTTCAGCAATTCAGATGGCAGAGCTTTTGTTGCCTCATTCAGAGAGACAATGTACGTACTAGTACTTTTTTTAAGACAAAGCCCCCTAAAGGACCTTCAAATTGGCCAGTTAAAGACTGCATATTCTGAATTACCATTCACATTTGACAATTTTACCCGTTAAAAATGTTGTTTGTAAACTGGAAGCAATCTCAGAGGTTTATATACACATACAAACAACCATAACTATGTACAACAGACATTTTGAATATTGAAAATTCAATACAATCATGGTCCATAAATAGCAAAAGTCTAAATGTCTAATGAAATGGAGTAACTTAGTTATAAATAATGGTATTCTGAAGGATTCCTTAATTTCATAGGCAATAGATTTTTTTTCCAGTAGCATCACAGAGGGAATGCAGCAGTTAATCTATGAGGCATAGCAAAATTCCCTGAAGAATAATTTATGCCTAAGATTTACTCTCATACTACATTGGGATAACGATTCACACATCCCTTCTAAACTTGCTGGAACAGTAAGAACAGCTATACAATCAGTAACTGGTGTAAAAGCCAATACGCTTTACCTTACATATACGAGTACTTACAAGTACTTTAAGGCAACTTCCTACACCCCACAAACAGCACATTTCAAGGAACTCAAGCTGAATATTATCATACTGTCATAATTTGATGTACTAACACATTGCATTACCATAATCTTTTGAATGATTTTCAGGCATAGACCTATATACTTTCAGGCATAGACCTACACATAGTAGTTACAAAGACATTGGAGACTTCATCTGACAGTTTTGTTTAATTATGGGGTTAAAAAGAAAAATATCAGCTTGAAGCATGGATACATCTATTTTCTAATAAGTGGTTTCATTAACATTTTCAGTGATTCTGATCAACATTTTTGAATTGCCAAAGCATCTGGCCAAATTCCAAAGGAGAAAGATTGCTCTAAACCTGGATATTTTATGAAGGAGCTCAGTACTTTCAGATCTGCCAGGCTTCATTATTTACAGGGTTGCTTTCTTACCCCTGATGCTGTTTAGATTGTATTTTTTATCTTCACAATTGTTTCCTGAAGAAGACATGTAGCACTTTCATTGTACACTGAATTCAGACTATTTTTAAGATTAGCTTATCACAAAATGATGATACTTTTTTTTACATAAAAGTGCAATTGGAGAAGTTATTGTGCAAACGCATTTCAGTTATTTGCAGCAGAGCTGGCTAAATGAGTGACCAGCATATACTACCAAATAAACCTGCCCTAAATGCAATCCACTACATCAGTATGGGAAACACCATGCTCCTTTTGACACTCATCTTTTTTTTCTGACTGCTAGGAATTCTAGTTATGATTTCATTGTGCTGAGGACAGATCAGTCTTTTCCATACACTTACCCTCTGACAGCATGAATAAGTCTCAATGATGGATAGGCAGTTCGCACTTTCAACTTATTCTTAAGGATTAATGCATTAACCCACTCCACATGCTTCTCTCCACCTTTGACCATGAATGCTGGGATCCAAAGGACACTGTCATTCAGCATGGATAGTCTATGCACAAATTTTTCTTTGTCACTCTCATTCCGAAAGCTTCCAAATGCTCTTTGTACAACTGATGGGTTCATGGTAATAAAATCAGATTTAGTTCCCACATCGGCAGCATACTCCATCACAGGAGCTAGATTGCACCTGAAGAGGAAGAAATTAGTGGAAAAATGAAAACAAGTATGAAACATTAACTCAGAAAAATGTGTGCATGAAGGGAAACCTAAAAAGAAACATGTAAGCCCAATTCAATTTAATGTGAGAAAAAAATTACCAGTATAAAAGGTGTGATCATACCTAGTATTTTACTCAAGTTGGACAAGGATCAGACAAATTTTTAAAAATGTTAAGTGTACAGAATGATGTGACAAAAAATACTCCTTTTTGGAATCTTTTGGAAGCATCTTTTTTGATGCTCTAGAATGCATTAACATCTAAAGCAAGACTTGTGAATAATATGCTTTCTTTAAGCTATCAGCTTCCATTATTTGTTTATCATCATGTTGACAACACCTCTCACACAAAGAAAGCCATGTTAACAAAATAAGGTGCATTTTATACAATTTAGTCCATGCATTTTTATTTTACTTTAGTTACAACACAGTACATATATTTTTTTTTTTATAAACTACCTTTACCCCATCTTCAAATGAGTTTTTGGTACTTTTGATTTTGATATTATCACTGCAGTTGGGAAGATGTTTAGAAATTTAGTATTTTTATTTGACTTAGAACTGCAATTTTTGGAAAGAAGTATTAAACTTTCAGTTTTTCATTCATATCTCATTTTCAAATCCTCTTTAATTTTTCAGTAGTTTTGTGCCTTTTTTCTAGGGTTGAAAAGTTCTCATTACGCCATTGTTCAGCAGATTTTTACCTCAATTACATAAATACATACATATGTAATTCCCACATATGCATTGAATGCAGGTGACAAAATTCAAAAATTATTTGTGACTTCAGCAACCAGTATACTATGACAGGAACAAATAACTTCCACAACAACCTCAATGAATTAGGCTGGTATGCCCCAAAAACATACCCTGACACAACAATTAAAAACTGCTCTGTTTGAGGCAAAGGATGCCAAGAAGCAGTGCTGGAACAGGCTCCTCCAAAACCTTTGTACATTATCACACTCCTAATATAAACAGTATTCCATTAATTTTGCAATTTTTAATCCACTAGTTTCTTCTAATGCCAGATGTCCAATGACATAAAAATAAGTCAGTATTACTTAACAGTAACTGATGACCTAGGGCTTTCTGATAATACTAATTGCCCAGAAAAAAAAAATTCGTTATGTAATTATCAGGTTAAGAAGTAGTCCTACATTCTTCAGAAAGACATTCTGAAGACTATAAAGCAGCTCTAAAGCAACGATATAAAGACTATTCCAAGGAGATAAAGAAGTCCAGGTCTCTGATAATATGTGGGCAGATGTAGGCTAAGGAAATAGATTTATATTCTTCATTATCTTTATACATCTATTCCACAAACCATCTGCCTGCATTTCAGACTGCTAAGAGTAGTATCCTCTAGAAAATTATTAGGGCATAAGAAAAGCTGCCACTGAATTTAATATTGGCTTTGTAAATTTCTTCTGAAAACCTTAATGCATGAACTTACAACTTGCTATTATTTAAAGTTTTTTGAAATCTAAAAATAAATGTGATAGAATAATCAAACCAAGAGCTTAAAACCAAGTGATCAAATTGACTGAATTACTGATGCTTTTGAAAATAATTCTTTTAAGGGCAGATTGCACAACATAATGACGAATTTGCATAGTGGGTTTGCTTTAGTAGTCACATATACACACGTGATGGAATCTATTGCTGAAAAATGTGAGACAGATCTTGACATTGCAAATCCTGCTCTGAGTCCAACTTCGAGAAACAGACCAACATGACCATGTTTAAAAAGCTGTATGCCATATGCATACATTGTATGTCATTACTGCTACATCAGTAACTCAAATCAGTATTTTAGAAAGGTATACAGTGTAAGCAATATAAATTTGTAACTTAACGCATATTCAAATTTTTCAAGTATAACTTCAGAAATAATGAGCAATCCAAATATACTCAGTAGCAATACAAATGAAATTCTTTACCACTCTTGTAGTAAAATTTCTTGCTTATAACTAGTCTGAATCTACCTTCCTTCACTTTAAAATTATTGTACTTTGTCCTGGTGCAGTAGGCTGGGCTAAAAAAGTTTATCCCTCTATTTCTTATATGTTTCACGGTTAATAAAACTAGCTATTGTGTATTTGTATATAGACCCGTATATAGTTTTTACCTGTTTTAGAACTTTTATCTTAACCTCTAATACATCTTTATGATATACCACAGTTTCATACTGCTGTTGGAATTTTTAAGTTTCTTTTATTAGAAGATGTCAATGACCTCCCATGAATTCTCATGCTTCTTTCAAGAAAACTTCACATTCAGAGGCAAACATACATATATTAATTTTCTTTAAAGTGAAATGAAGAAGCCTATTAACTGAACAACTTTTAAATAATCAAAACAATATGCTTCCCTTATTGTATTTTTTAATTCT
The DNA here is from genome assembly GCF_022539315.1 of Serinus canaria. NCBI lineage: Eukaryota > Metazoa > Chordata > Aves > Passeriformes > Fringillidae > Serinus > Serinus canaria. The sequence continues at coordinate 14,486,584 of NC_066343.1, forward strand.
AGCTAATTTGCCATAAGATGCTAAATATTATCACAACAGAGATGAGGCAGTAAGAGTATTTCCGCACCAAAAGCATTACATGCCTAGGGATTTATTCACCATAAATGATACCATATTATTGAGGTTTTATAAGGAAGAATATATGTAAGATTGCAATTTACTGAATTTCCTCTTTCTCACATGCCACGTTATTAGTACCTTGTACCATATGAATGCATATGAACAAACTTCTCGCAACATACCACCATTTTCCATTCATTCTAAAAACACCTCTGTGCTGTCCTTATGTTAACATGCAAGTAAGCAGGCAACAAGTGGCAGGTGAGCAAGACAAACTTGCTATGCTACTTTTACTGAGAATAAAAATACAGTAATGAAGAGTCACATTGAGCACTGAAGACTGACTTAATTGAGCAAATAGCTAAAAATTTCTGTATTGATAATATATCACATCATAAAAAGGCTTCTTAATCTCCTAGATTTCCTTTCCCTGAGCAAGCTATTGACTTTCCAGACAAAAAAGATGGAATGAGTAGTCCCCCAGCAAAAAAAAAAATTGTCTAAAATAATGGTTTTCATGGGTTCCTTTACTAGTTTTTCCCATAAAAATTCTGTTTCAGTACAGTTTGAAACAAAACATCTCATAGGTATTTTCTTCAGTATAAAAACATTTAATCAGAAGTTTTACCTACTACTTCTTTCCCTTGCACAAAACCAGCAAATAATTAGTAATTATGTGTTCCCTTACGTCCCAGTTTAGGGCAAATTTGGGAGAAAATCTCCAAAGGGGGCCCCTCCAGAAAGCAAGAGGCTCCACACAGCCCCTCCCCCCAACCGGTTCGGGAAGGATTCCTCGGAGAGAATTGTCAAGAACCCGTTTATTTAAGAGGCCAAGCACGCAAAATGATCAATACCGAATGACAACACTCTTTCACAGCTCTGAAAAAGATGACAAATTCAGAAAGTCTCTCTTGGGAGTGGTCGCTTGTGGCATTGTGTGTTTTTAGAATCACTTATTCCTTTTGTAATTCAATAATGGTTCAGTCCTTGGTTCCCCCCCATGTACTTCCCTCACAATAGTTTCTCCCTGTTAGAGCTGGTCCCCCATCCCCTGCCTGTCATGGTAACCACCCCCTCTTATCTCGAGAATTCTCTGTGCCAGTCATTCCTTAATTTGATGTATGATTTGCCCCTGGGGTTTTTCCCCTCCCCTGTGTGATCCTCAGTGGCTTAGCTGTAACCCACGCTCCTCCCTGGGTCCTTGCTATTGGTAAGCTTTGTGTCTCCTCCTATCACACCCACTCCCTTTATCTGCGTCCCCCGGGCATCCTGTCTTTGTCGCCTGTGCCTGAACCCACCAGGAAAGAAGATTTAAAGATCCTTGATACTTATACAGGCGTCCCTCCCCCTTCCTTTGCTTTGGTACCTCGTAGCCAAAGTTCCCGCCTGCGCCACGCACGCCGCAGAAGGTAATCACTAACAGGGTTCCGGAGGGAATCCGGGAGCGGCACTTCGTGTGGCCATCTTCGGCCGGGCCGCGGGCACCCCAGCTGGGCACCCACACAGCCCTGCGGCCGCGGGAGAGAGGCTACAGTCGCTCTGTTACCGGTCCCTCCAGTGCTGGGAATGGCTGCTGCAGGCCACAAAGTGCAGACATTCAGTGTTTCCCAGGTCCCAGTCCAGAGCAGCTCGAGTGGTTCCAAGAAAGGGAAAGAAAAACAGTCCAAGGAAAATTTGGACTGTCTAGCTAAACTAACTAACAAGCAGAAGCAAAAGCAAGACCAAAGCAGGAGCAAGAGCAAAGCGAAAGCAAAGAAAAAAGCAAAAGCTGCCCTATGTACTGCCCCTGTCTCTTGTGTCCTGCCGACTGTTGGGGGAGTGAGCAGGCTGACAACAAAACCAAACAAACCTTTGCTCTTCAGAGCCCGTCTTGAAGGCACAGAACATGATATACAGCATAAACAGAACATGTGACTGGGGGTAAAAGGATCACCCTAGGACACCTTATTTCTTCTAAGCATCACCCTAGGACACCTTACTTCTATGGCTAAAGTATTTAGAAAATGGTCTAATGAGACCAAGATTGATACATTTTAGAGAGGGGGTTAGAAAAAGACTTAAGTGTATTGGAAAAATTCATAATTCATGTGATTGCTAGTATCACAGGCACTAATATTCATGGTACCTCAAATTAATGCTGCAGTGCCTATTCTTCCCATGACATCAGACCCAGACCACAGACAAAACCTCTGCACAGCTATTTCAACAAGGTGGCTACTCTAAACTTAGTATTGAGAATCAATTATTCTTAGGTGCCTTATTCAGAGGCACCTAACTTACACAAATATTATGTACAACCATAATACTAAAAGGCAAACATACCTATAAATACTGCCAGTAAAAATACAAGAGTTCCCACACATGAGTTTTCAGTGCGATGACAGAAAATTTTCAACTGAAAAAAGCACTGCAATGCAATCACTAAAAAGAGCTCTGGGGTAAAAGGGAAAAATTGGCTAGTATTTGAAATATCATGTAGTATTTGAGCACACATAAAACAACTGAGATACTAAGACATGCAGACCAAAAAGTCTCAGTGAATGAAAACCTGCTTTTTTCACAAACACCTGTAGCATGTATTAGTTACAGAAGGATAAGTTAAGAAAAAACTGTGGAGAAAAAACTCTTAATGGCTGGACTTGTATGCCATGAGAAAAAATTGAAGAATGGAGTAGGTGCTCCTATACCACACTTTTACCAAACTGGGTGATCATCCCTGAGTTTGCTGTGCCATCTTTATGGCCCAACATCCATAACATCATAGTTATTTAGAAAGCAGAGCTCAACAAAGAAAATAATGCAATCAAAATCATAAAAGATATGCTCAAATGAGAAGTCAGTTATTCTTCAGAGATTCAGTTCAACTTGCTTTGTCATTAATAAGCATACATATCATATATATGAATATGAGGTCCAGCACGCAGTATTCATAGACCATATTTCAAGTTAGTTTTATTTAAAAGCCATTAAAATTTCACTGAGTAAAATGGCTATCATTTCCATTTTATCTGACATTGAGAACAAAATAATACTTTACCTACAGCAGAATAATGCAAGAATTGGCCATGAATCTGTAGACTTCTTAATCCTCTAACAATTGGTGGACTTGAGGATTACTTGAAATAAGTACTTTAAAACCCTATAAAGCCAGGGGAAAGAAGTGCTTTATACCGATGCTTTGTTTCATTTGTCTCTTTGTAGATCTAAGCCAAAAGTATCAGTTGCACAGTACTAAACACATACATTCTGAGTAGACAAAAAACAAAAATCAGATTGTTGCTGGCAGATATATTAAACCTTTCTGAAACATAAGGCATTACACTTGATTAGTGTCAATAACATACACTCCTTCCTGAGTAGCCTGCGAGGTTCCGTATCCAGATTCATATACAAACTCTTGTAAGAATCAGAATAGTAGTCTTGAGTTCAGTGGCTCATGCCATTTTTAAGAAATAATTGGACATGAAAGAAAAATTAAAGCCTCAAGCAAGCAGGAGAGGAAAAAAGAGTTCAAGACTGAAGAGAATCTCACAGCTGGACTACACTCAATCTATATCCAAGAAGCACACTGCCCTAATGTGCGCATATAGCACATCTTCTCACACTTTTCTCTAAATAAAGGTGTGCAGCTGTGCTGTGGTAACTTTCACACACGCCCAAAAAAGAGGAATTTATAAAAAAAAAAAAAAAAATGCACCAACTTCCTATTTCCCCCAACAAATACAATTATTAGTAAAGTGTATGGATTCTCACATGTTCTGCTTACTTCTTTGGCTACAGAAAAAAACTAAAGTTGCTTCAAATTAATCATAGGAATCTGAAGTAATTGTGAATCCCCTAACATACCCACTTCATCTCTGTTCTTATCCATGGTATGACAGAGGTTGTTTCATGATAACTGCAAAATTAGAGGCTCAGGTACAGTACTGCAGATTCTATTCACATACAGCAATCATGAGGGGTTTTTAGGATGTGCCATGTAAAATATTGACTTGATACACCCTTTCACAACAGAAGTCACAAAAATACTGAATCTATGACTTCAGTATGAAGATGGTTTTTGTAACATCACCTGCTAAAAAACTTCATCAATTACTGTTGCACAGATTAGAACTTCTATTGGTAATCAACAAATTGTTCCTTCCAGCATCTCTCTGAACAGCAGTGACTGAAATCCAAGTTATCAACTGACACAGCATAGTGAAGTGTCAGAAAAAGTCTAAATGGCATTTTAGAAAGAGCTGCAAAATACATTATTTACATCTTTATTGTGTGTACTACTGCAAAATTACACATGGATTAGATTTGCTATTCCTTTGTACTCTTCCTTTGACAAGAAAATAAAGCAATGAATTTCTATCACTGAAAGTTTTTTGAATATATTAAAAAATATTTTAAAAACCCCTACAAAAACTACAGCAGTGAAATATTAAAAATTATATTTTACTGCATGAAAAACTAAGAAATGGAAATTAGCAGTATCCTGAACACCGGCCTCTTTAGAACCCATGAGCATTTGTATATAGGTGTAGAGAAGACACTTTCTATTGGTATTCCCTGAGCATTCTAGACTTCTGTCCTTAAATATCCTCCTAAATCACCTACTTAAGGACTAACTTCTTTTTTTAAAAAAAAACAACCCTAAAATGTGGCTACATGAGTCAAGCTTTCTCCAAGACTCTTCTGAGGGGGAGACCACTCACACCTGGCTGACTGGAACAACTCCACCAGAGCTCCCCTTTTATAAGACACTCAAATCCCTGAGCAAGAACATTGGAAGATGACGGCTTTCCTCTGCTTTCATTTAATTTTTCAACCCAGTGTGACAAGTTTAAGGAAAAAACAGAAGGTAACAATAGAGCTGCCACATTTGAGTTCTGAAAAGGGCTTAATGATCTAGTCATGATATATTCAGATGTTATTTTTAGAGGAAGACTCATGCTTTAAAATATGTGTGTTAAATTGGCAACTTTGCTTGCAACAGATCTGCTGGCTCCAAGGATATAGCTCTACTTGGTATGATGGCCATGGTCCAAGAAAGGTATACTAAAAAAAATTGAAGATAAAAGCTGATATGAATTACAAAACCAAGTTCCGGGATATAGATAAATTAATAATCTAAATACCTTTATTCTGACAAATTTATGATGCTTTTTTCCTAGTGACTGAAGGAACAAGGAACATTAATGAAGCTACTCCTAATTTCTTATTATTAATTTAAATTGCTCTTCTGAAATAAGATACCACACCTCCTCAGTATTATTAGGTCTGTCCTTTTCTTCTGCCATAGCATATCTGCTGAACCATATCTGCTGTCTTCTGCTCATACCATATATGATGCTTGCTTCTGCATATCACAGAAATATTCACCTATTGCCCACAAAAATCAATACGCTAGAGAGAAAGTCAAATCAGATTATCCTCACCTACTCACCTATGTACAGGGCAAACCAAGACATCTGTTAAGGGACGTATCCTTTCCTCTCGAAAGTTAAAAAAAAAAAAAAAAAAAGACAACAAGCTTCTTTTTCATGTCAACTCCACTAACCACATGGATGGTAAAGTTAAAAGTCAAAGTATGCTGGAAAAACAGAGCTGCATTTGCTCAGCATAATTTTATCATCAGTGATGGCAAAAACAATCGTTTGGTTCCTAAATGCTGGCAATAGAGTCACCAGGAAAAACTCCAGTGGGAATAGAAGAGTTGAAACATATAAACTAGGAACGTAAATCCAAAGACAGAAGCAACTAATATCTTCTCATGGCTGTTCCTTGTCAGAGCAGCCCTAACCTACTGAATAAGCTTCACTCAACAGGCCTCTTCTCCATACTGTCCAACTGAAATGAAAGGGACTTTTCTAGACGAGGGTTTACCACAAGAAAAAAACACAATATATTTACTAGAGTTTGTTTGACTGGTTGGTTTTAACCAAATTACTCCAAAACTGAACTTGGCCTCTGCTTTTGCATAGGTCTCATCACAAACATCCAATTAAATTATTTTAAAAAATAAAAAATATAACTACTTACTCTGATTTTTGATATTGTTCAAATTCTGAAGCCAGAGCTGAACTGTTTGATACATACTGGTTTCCAGAAGTAATTCCAAGTAATTACTTGGCAATGCTTAGCATTGTTATTTTACACTTGCCCAAAACACAGCTGCACTTTTTAGAAACTCCTACATAACCACTTTATTTCAAAATATACCACTTATTATAAGAAGTTTATCTGCTCTGTAAGATGCAACAATTAAATCAGCCTTGGCTTGGTAATTTCAGCATAAGAAAGTGCATAAATGTGGGAACAAGATGTACTTATTTATCTAATCAGATATTTTGGAGTGTTTCAGACTCTGTCTGGGTATAGATCAAAATGCAGCACACTGAAGCTTGGCACTAGAAGAGAGTAGCGGGGGCATACAGATCAATATTTCCTAATGGGGTATGAAAGCATGAGAGATAAAAAGGAAAGGTATATGGGAATCAGAAAATAGTTCATAGTCATCAGAGTTTGGGATTTTTTTAAAAACAAAGAGTCTCCTTGCTTCCCATTTTAATTAGATGGACCACATTTTCTACTGCCAAAATAGGCATGACTTCACTGAACTAGTGAAATTTCTGTGTGTTTGTCCATTATTATCAACACCTTCACACCCTTTAAAGGATCTTGAGTTAATCAATACTGCAAATATTATTGGATAGCTGTTGTGTCCTCTTCACTGTCACAGACCTTTACTGTCAGTTTGACCATTAAATTAATGGTATTGTTGGTGTTAACTCTAACCTAAGAACTGCTCCTCTAAGAAACAACTCTCAGAGACAAAATTTTCCTTCAGATTTCACTCCCTTCCACTCTTCCCCCACCCACCCCCCAAATAAAATACAATCAAAATCAATGGAATGTATTTAACCAGAATAGTATGACATACTTGTCACAGCACATAGGCATAATGTACTTGGTATCAGAAGACTCTACAAAACTGTCCTTCACCAGCCTGTACATTTGGATACATTCAGAAACTCCTTTCAAGAATACCAACAGGCAGCACATAAGCGAGGACATTTTACTTCTAGAGAGATCAGATAACAGTAAAAAGATTAACAGAGTGTCATGGTATATTTTAATACCAGAATCCTAATAGCAATACAGGTAAAGGGTTATGAAGCACTCCATAACTTCATAATTACACCATGTGATTACATATCAAGTACAATTTTTCTAAATGGAAGACAAGGAATGTAGGAAACTAACTCTGATGACTGATTTGTTTTTTTCTTCACTTACAAATTCCCTGCTACTTAAACAGATGCTATATAACTATACATGCATTGAGACATAAATAAAGTTTAGATTATAATATGCAAATTCTAAAACATCTTAACTTTCATTTGTAAATTTTAAAAAATTAAAAAATCACTGTATTGTGATCCTCCCTATAGGCAGGAGGGTCAAGCATGTTATTCTTAAAACATTAGAGATTATTAATCAGATTATTGTCAGACACACTAGTTGTTATACAGATCACTTATATATGGTATATTGCCATATACCATATGAGAGATGTTTCATGGAATCATAAATGGTTTATGTTGAAAGGGAGCCTTAAAGATTATCTAGTTCTAAATCCCCCATCATGGTCAGGGAGACCTTTCACTAGACCAGGTTGCTCAGAGCCCCATTCAACCTGGCCCTGAACACTTCCGGGGACGGGACATGCACAGCTTCTCCGGGCAACCTGTTCCATTTTCTCACCATCTTCACAGAACACCCACATCTCTCTCCAGTCTAAACACCTAATTAGCAACAATAACTTCCTACTGATCCTATTAAGCTCCACCAAGTGTTTAGAATATTATCTTTCCTCCATGTAGTTGAATTAGTTAAAACCTCCTGTCAGATATCATCACCTACTTTCATGGCTAGTAAAAATGTGCAGAATGGCATGGGGATGACTGCAAATAAATTCAGCACATGATTTAAAATAAAGTATGTACCCTGCCTTCTCTATGAAAAATTTAAATCTAGAAAATCTAGCATCTAATTTTTAGTGTGGTCCTGTGTCCTGGCGTGATTTGTTCACCTGCTTTGTGCCCACAAATGGGTCCTATAGCTTTAAGCTAAACCCAGAGAGAGAGAGAGAGAGAGAGACGAGAGAGAGAGAGAAAAGAGAAGTGGTAACTTTTTTTTGCCACCTGTGTTTAAAAACACAGAAATAAGATCCTTGGTTTCTCCCAACTCATGGTTTTTTCTCTCTAGAGAAAAACAGAAGAAGTAGCTTCTTTGCTTTTTAAGCTAGCTTTTCATTTGTTAATTGAAGCAGAAGTTCTTCCAGAACTGTAGTTTTGTCTTTTAAAACCATACAACTTTTCTCCAATCCAAAACACCAAAACATTGTCCAGGCCCCCCCCCCCCCATTGCACTGTGGTCCAGAGGCCAGCGCCAGACTCAGAAAAAGACAGAACCATACTACAGAAAAAATCCTGAATCTCTTCAAAGCAGCAAAATGTTTTAATATTTAACCTTATTCTTTCTTTTCATACCTGTAAACAAATTACTTGTTAAATAAACAAGTTTTTCATTTTCTCCAAGGAAAATCCTTTCAAACCTGTAAGAACCTGTAAAAAAAAAGTTGCTAAAACCTACTCTTCGTTAAAGGATACACCCTTTCAGAACATTTTCTCCCAAATTTGTCCAAAACCAATGCATGCTGTTAAACGAATCACATTTAATCTCAGAGAGGATGCAAAAGCATGCCATATGCCACATGCAGTTTAAAACTGTGGTAATTACTTTTAGATTTCCTCTGCAGTAAGTAAGGATGCTAATTTCAATAACTAGTAGTACAAGTAAGACTAATAAGGAAAACCAAAGAGAAGTGTGTTATTACTTCTGTTGAAACTTGTTAAAATAACTTTCAAATCAAATATAGAACTCATGTATATACTTGTATTTATGTACTGCAAAACCATTATTTTTCTTTTCCATGTCCTTTTACTATTTATTGTCCCCATCATTCTTTAAGGTGAAAAAAGAAAAAGCAAATAACTCACAGTGACTAATATTTCTATATTGCATTCTGCCACAACCCTTCTGTTTTCTGTCCTTTCACCCTTCTCAAACCAAATCAATTGAAACTTCTGCTTCAAAAGCTGAAGTACCCATCTCTTGCTCAGCATTTTCTACATAATGCCAAGATGTCAAATGAGGTCAGCTTTGACATGATACGTGAAATCCAAAAGGCCCTCTATTGTGTGTGTTTGAAGAATGAATAAAAAGTGAAACATATCATTTTCCCCCAAACTGCAAGAATATATTCTTAAACCAATGTGAAGGAATATATTAGGGTGACTTCCAACTACCTCAGTGGCATCCTGGTTTAACATTAATATACCACACTGAAATTTTACTACATGCTACACAAATGTAATGTAGTAATTTACAAAAGGCCATCTGGGCTGACCAAAAGCTAAAAAAAAAATATTCTTAAATGAGAAACCATATTGCATTTCTACTACCAAGACCTCTGTAAGAATAATTTTGTCTGGAATAAGCACAGCAAAAAGCAAAATTAAGTAATGCAAACCTCTCTCCCTTGTTTTACTTTCACAATAATCTTCTTACCAATAATATAGGCATGAATTTAAATTTGGAGAATCACATGCTGGTGGATACTGTTTCAGATTAATTTCAGATAATGCCTGTAATACGTACCTCAGATTAAAACATTTCTCCCAGCTTTTCAGCAAGAAATATAGTACCCTGCATCTTCAACAGCAGATAAAAACTTACCTTATAACAAAGTCATGGCTGTCAATCTCTTTTCCACAACCACTCTTCAGAAGGACGCCAGAATTCCCAACAACTGCACAGGTTTTAAATCGGCGATTTTTCATTGGGGAAACTTCAGGGAGAAGGCTGTGCAAATCCTGAGAAATATTTAGAGTGCGACGTCTGTCCAGTACATAATGAATTACATCTCCGGGCTTGAAGCTGCTTTTGACCACTGAGACATCTCTTTCAGCATCCAGGAACTGAAGAATGTTCTTCCTGCATTGACAGAAAAATGCAGAGACAAAACCCAACACTTCGTGCTCAAATGGAATTTTATCTAGCAGCAATACAGACTGCTCAAACCACACAATATAAAGCGGAGGGCAGACAGCGTCATTCCTGCCAGGGTAATTTCCCATGCTCTAGGATGGGCATGGGCAAAGCTTTCAGGATGGAGTTAACACTGCAGTTACAATGTAACACACAAATACTATAGAACTAGACCTTAATGACTTGTACTTACAAAGACATAGAGAGAGGAAGGAAAGAAAGATAACTGAAAATTTGAAGGCATACTGTGCTTGACTGTCTTCACCAAATGTTGGTATTAAGATATTTTTAAAAAGAACTGTGGCAGTTTGTTTTCATAAAAACAAACTTAAACACATGAAACCTTTCTGATCAGGAAATGCTATGTCTTACAAATCAGCTTGGCTGAGGAATGGCCATGTTTTCTTATAGATTCTTATTTCACCATTAGAGTAATATATTCAGTTTAGCATAAACTTCCTCCTAATTAACTGAAGTTTTACTAAAGTTATCCTAATTGACTTGATATGAGAATACACCCAGTCTTTTGTACCAATTTGAACAAAATCAGCTTAAAACATAATGCAAATTAAACTACTGCAGCTCAGGGTCCAATCAAGCTGTTAGCCGAACTCAAAATCTCTTACAAACTCACCAACACTTTGAAACATTGACCATCTTTTCAGCAAATAACTGTTTAAACTATTACACAGGTAAAGACACACATGACCAAATATGAGGGCTTAATAAACTACCATGTATCGAGTGAACTATGGCAGATGAACACTTGTATACTCCCAGCCCTGAGCAAATACCTGAGGAAGAATGTTTGCTTTTATGTCAGCTGAAAAGTGAAGTCATGGTATCTGCTTATGGGAACATCAGGATGCTCTGCCTAAGTGGAGGTAATTTACAAAAGGCTATCTGTTGCTTTTTGTAAGGCCAAACTTGCCTCTATTTATTTGCAAAAGTTATCAGTGCTGATGGAGAAGAGACGTTCACCCTCCTTTTGTTGTTGAAGAATGCTGAGACCAGCCTGACTCATCAATCCCAAAGCACTCTATTCTGTGAATAACATCTTTCCTAACAGAAACTGACACTGCTGAGGATGCAGTAGAGCTCCTTATAATGGAACCAACAAGCAACAGTACCTAAAGCTGCTGAGCTGATACATCTGACTGTCAATCACTTTATAGCACAAAAAAGTGAGGCCCCCTTTTTAATGGCAGAGAATTCTGAAACATTCCTTGTTGGATGCAGTGTGTATGTAGCATCCTTCCTTGAATGGGAATCCCCTTCCAGGTTACTCTGTAAGGCCGAGTAAAATAGACTTGCTCATGGTCACTTGTACAGGCAAGTACCATCAATTTCTTCTCAATTATTTTGCTAGCTTTAATACTATTGCTTCAATATGGCTTCAGTAAACAGTGCACTATACTGGAAGTTATAACTGTACCATGAAGTAAATAAAAATGATCTTTTAGTCTAATTATTATCATTAAGATCATCAATAAATAATTTACTTTAATAACTAAAGCATATTTGGTTTGCTATCCTTAATCTTGTGGACAAAGTTGCAAAAAGGTTCAATTACATGTGCACAATCCTTTAAACATAAACTGTTGACCAAGTCTGGGGCGAAGATTAGATCAAATCATACCTTGATTCCTCTCTAAGAAGAGGTTTAACATGCAAGGGGTTTAGAAATCAAGTTCCGTATCTCGTAACTCAGTGGGAGGGATTCTCTAATAAACTCTGTCCAAAGATTCCATTCTGCTCACAACAGGTGGAGATGAGGGTCCAAAAATTGGCACATGTTCAATACGTACTCAAAAGAGATACTTAATGACTGCAATGTTATGACTAGTGTATGCAATTACTGACGCCTAAACTGGCAGAGCAGAGCAGTTTTCAATACACCCTTGACATAAAAACCTGAAAAAATCCCTAGGCCAGAGATGGAGGAGCCACTGATGGGTTAGGATTGGGAGCAAGCTGACTTAGGTTGCAAATGCAAGATGTGGCCAGAGATGTGTTTTTTATTGCCCTCTGTTAAAACCAGGTGGGGCAGTTTTCTTTATCTCTTCCACAACCAATCCTCTGTCTGGGGAAATACCTTCTGTTAATGGGCCATTGAGTCTCACAGCATGACTGATAAAATTACATCATCCTGTTATGAGATATTCCACCCAAGAGGAGGAATGAAGCATTCCTACCTGGATATAATCTGAAATTTAGAACACCACAGGCAGCTTTTTCCCCACTAAGCTTTTTCCCACTTATCCCAGAAGATAAGCCTTTTCCTACTAGATTCCCAGAAAAGACTAGGCCCATCTACAACACCACTGGACCTTCAGAGAAAACCTACACCCTTTCTACAGAGTCATTGTTTCAACAGAAATACATCAGGAGGACTGCAACCAACATTTAATCAGACTGCTACCAACACCCAAACCCACAGGGTGTCATATGACTATTCTGACTCAATCACTGTTGTTTTATATTATTGCATTTTTATTTTTCCTAATAAATGTTTTTTCTATTCCCATATCTTTGCCTAACAGATCCTTAATTTCAAAATTATAATAATTCAGAGGAAGGAGGTCTACATTTTGCATTTCAAGAGAAGCTCCTGCCTTCCTTAGCAGGCACCTGTCTTTTCAAACCAAGACATGAGCAAAGCTTTACAAGCTTGTGTCTACCTGTGAAGCAGGTATGTTTCTGAAGAAAGATCACATCTGAACCCTCTTATGGAACAGACAGGGAGTGCTGAGCTGCAGCAGGCTTTTTAGTACATAATAAATCTACTAGAAACTTTTGCTTCTGCAAGTCTACCAAGATAAGAAGAAAACCAAAAACTTAATATTTTTCACTCTTGTCAGTAGGTAAGGTGGAATTTAATAAAAAAATTGATATTTTGTTGACTAAAAGAATGTTTTTTACATATTAAGCTTCTAAAGAAGAACTTCCATAAAGCACAACCAAACAGGAAAAGACAACTAGAAATGCTATTCTAGCAGTTGCAACACTTAGTCACAGTCATAAAGGTGAAACAATCCCCCACAAATTAAAAGGGATGAATTATAGAAACTCCCACGCTCACTAGCCAGCTTTTGCGCCACTCCCTCAAGAAGCATATGTCTGAATCTTGCAACCAACAACACGAAATACTCACCATGGCACTGTTCTTAAAAGCCACAGGAGAAGTGAAACATAATATAGATGGTTTTAAAGTAATTCCTCTAATTTCCTAAACTTGGCCAAAAAAAAAAAAAAAAAAAAAACATCTGGAATGTGTTGGGCTATCTGTTACAGCTGTCATATATGAAGCAAGCAACCTCAGAGAAAAGGCAACTTATGCTGAGGCATATAAGAGACTCAGAAAAGCAAGACAGACAATCTTAAAATCCTTACTTTAGCCTTTGGTAAGGCCAGGCAAGGTATATCTGTAAAAGGATGAAGACTCAAATTTCGCCTTCAAATTGAATGGACTTTAAATCTCCTTGGGTTTGATAACCTAACTTTGTGGGCAAAAGATAGATCAACTGATAAAAAACTACAAAACAAAAAAAAAAGCAAACAAGAAAATACTTCTAGATTGGCCAATTCTAAGAATTACTGCAATTATTCATTACACAGGAAGAGAGCTACTATAGCTGGGGCTGTAAAAGATAATATGAATCCATCAAAAGCTACAAACATCATCAGCCAAGCTATCAAGAAATTCATTTCACATCAACTTTGACTTGAGAAGGGATAACCACTTCTGAGTCTCAAAACCTCAAAAAATTACACGCAATTCACAGAAACTAGATTTCCAAGTACAAAAAGTCACACGATCACCAGAAAATTTGCTTTAGTCCCTATTATCTAGAAAAATTTGGCCTAAAACTGTCTACATTAGCAAAAAAGTAGCAACATTTGTGTATGAATGCAGTACCTTCTGTATTATTTTTAAAATTAAGAGGAAGGCAGTGAATTTACACAAGCAATATCAAAAACGTAAAAGCACATTGGCTTCCATTATTCATTTGGTTGCTTACATTCAAAACTCATTTATCTATATGCTTATAAAAGTCCTCCAAAGAATTTCATGTGGATCTGAATTAGAATTAGATAATCAATCACTCACTTAGCACAGCCGAAATTTAAAATGTCTACAGAATTTTTTTTCAATAAAATGCTGAGATGATCAGAAGTCTCTAATCTTGGTATCTTCTCACATATTTAAAAATGTTTTCTTATCTGAAATTGTCATTAGCATACTTAATTAAATGCGAACACAGGTACTGCAGTACACAGTAGAATCCTTACATAAGAGATATGCAATAATGTTAACTTCAAAATATTTTTTATTGATTCATCTGACGGTATCCAGGTATCTTCTAATACTGAAAGTAATATGATAAATAATGCAGAGTCCCTGCTATTGTTCTACGTTCCTCACTGATACCATGGTGATAACAGTACTTCTGATTTTCACATAAGTAATAAGGAAAAAAAATTACTGAGGGACATTACAAATACTGAGTGTACATACTTCAATGTCTCAGTCAGTCTTAAGGCTGATTAGTAATAACAACTTGTTTAAAGCTCTGTTCTGTCCCACAAAGAGTACAAAAAATAACACAACTAGGTTATTCTGATTAGATAGACATGACAAAATAATGACAAGTAAGTGTTAACCCACTTCAAGCTGCATATTAAATTCAAAAGTAAGCTCAACTGCAAGGGAAAAAAGAGCACTATTTTCAGCAAACCTTGAAGAAACAGTGTTCTGCAACCTTAAGTTAAACTGAATAAATGAACAGTTTCATTTGAGGTGGTTTTCAAGCTTTATTATGACAAATAAAACTGTGTCAGGATGTGACCTGAGCCGTTTTGTGGGCAGGTGAGACTGATGTGACTCACCCTTAATTGTAGCAAAGCAGCTGCTTGGAACATGTTTACACGACTCAAAAAACCACAGTGTCATAATCTGTGACTGACCTATAGTTTTTCTTTGATAAGCAGAAACAGATCTCCATTATATTTAAGTACCAACTGAAACTCCAGGTTGTCTGATGAATTCATGCAACAGTAATGTCTCTGAACAGCTCTCCAAATGTTAAGACTATGTACTGCTCTGGGGCAGCATGGTGAGATTTTCCTCATGATGCATTTTTCTAGTTTCATTTTGTACTATGGTCTTTGTATCACAAAACTATTATATAATCTCAAACTGTTCTTCATCTGCCTCAGAACTGTGTGAATGAATGAAAGAAAATAGACCACTAGATTATTTGAATTTTAAGATTACAAGACAATGTATATTTTTAGACATTCTTAAACTGAAATATGACTGTCAATGCTTTTTCTGGGAAATGTCATTTTTGTAGAGGAAGGTAGTGCCATAAATCATTGCTGCTGGACTTGAATAGACCCTCCAGTGTGAGGAGAAGCCTCTAGAGTGCATCCTAATTGCCCAGGAGGGTTCACAATATGGAACAGAGATGGACTTGATCCTCTCTGTGCTGACTGAGGATGTGCCTTGATCTACATGTCCCCCAGCCCATGTTTATCTAATATGTTCCTAAATAATCCCGTGTGGTGGGGACTTGACAACCTCTCCATGCACCTCTGTCAGTGCTTTCCTGGCCTTACTGGAAGCATAGTATTCCTCAGATCTTTTCCACAGCAGCTGAGGCTGCCCTTGCTCCTTATGCCTTGCTTAGGACTACACCTTATTCTTAGCAATATCCTTCATTTACCTGGGGATAAAAAAACACTAATTTTTTTTTAACTTTTATGCTGTAGATTTCTAATCCCTCCTCTTGATCATCTGCAGACTGTCTCTGACAGGCCTTCATAAACAACTCAACTTTCTAACCCTAGCAAGTCCTGACTCTGCTTTGCACTCTGCAGCTGGAAAGCAGAAGGTAGCTCTCAGCCTTTAGAATCACCAGGGATTACAAACTAGGTAAAACATAATTTTTTGCTAGCTAAATTATTTTAATTAAAAACAACATGAAAGAACAAACTCTATGGAAACAGAAGGCCACAGCTTGCTCTTGTAAATGACAAGAGTTCCAGTTCCTGTTGATTTTTTGAGGAGGCAGTGGACCACAGCTATTTGCCTGTGCTAGGTTTTACTTTAGTCTGAAAAGAAGTTTCAAGAAAAGCTCTTCCAGGAAAGCAGCCTTTAGAAACATAGGATAGTTTGTGCAGGAAGAGGAAAGATCATCTAGTTCAACCACTCATTTGGATTTGTTAAAAACATACCTAGCTGCAAATAACCCTGGAAGGGCTTCTAGGAGTTCCCAGCTGATGGAGGCTCTACAAACAGAAATGGTGTAATACAAGAGAGTGGGCATGCAAAAGGAAGAGGGATTTTAAACAGACCATAACTCAACTACTGCTTATCACAGGAAGGTCGTCCATATACCAGCTTTTGAAGAAGATAAGCAAGTAGAGTAAGGTAGATTGGCAAGCAGAAATCTCCCGAGGTTTATTATGACTAAACCAGACCACAGAACCCTGGATTCTATGTCTTTGATACAAAAACAATCAGAAAGAAACAGCGCAAATGGCTTCAGAACATTGCTCCAAAAGCTTCAGAACAATTGTAGTTCTCCTTTGTTGGTTCTGTATTTACTGCTCGCACCTGAGGGACTTGTCACAGCTGTTTCACACTAACTTTTAAGACAAAAATTGATAATAATCTGAACCTTTTAAAGGAGGAAGATGATTTTTTTTTTTTCTTAGATGCTGCTGACATCTTACAAATTCTCACACTTTTCTGACAGGAAATAGTATGTGTTACATTGCAAAGCTAAATACATTTAAATCTGTAATTTATGGGTGACTATAAGTTTTATGAAATATCTTTATGATGCACACTAATGGCTTCACAAATTGTTTCTCCACTATTTAGAACTGCTAACATTTTTTACATTACTCAACAGGTACTAGCTTGTTTTTTGTTTCTCTCTTACTGTTACTTCCTATGGTCACACCACAAGACCACCAACCACTCTTCAAGTTAACATAAGTTAATTATAGACAATGAATAATCTTCAAAGCCTACATAGTGCACGTAACATATTATGGATGGCTAAGTAGCTACTTAAACCACAAGAATACTGTACTACTTTGCTAGACCCTTTTAAAGTTAGTCCTGATAGGTGTGTAAGTGCAAAACTACAGCTAAAATGCTTCCTTACTGCTGTAACATGGAAGAAAGGCACATAGCAAACCACCTGAATAAGTGAGAGAATGTATATAATTTAGTCACCATCAGACTGAAAGACATCATAAGGGGTTGCATGCAGCTTCCTCAGTGCCTGATATCCCTCCCTCACCACTGAGAACCACAACTTATTGCACTCTGCATGTCAGCAAAGAGGATTGCTGGAAAGATTATGCCTGGCAGGTAGCACTGACTCCTTTTGTAGAGTTCATGTCAACTTTTGGCCCTAAGTCACTTTAATCTAAAATAATTCACATTAATCTAAAATAATTTTCTGGTTCACACCTACTCTCTGCCCCAGAGTTCATTAAGGTAGCCACTTCCTCTGAAAACAAGATTGGCAATGTGGACTTCTAAATAATCTTAGCTTTATGCCCTTTGTGGTACAGAAAATCTTACAATGGAAGAACTACGGTGGAACCTCTACTTCTAGTACTTAAGCCAGTGTACAAGACTCTTTTCTTTGCTATACTAATGAGACAAAAAAGACCCCCTTGGTATTTCAAAAATACGCATATATAAAAGTGGTTCTTAAGTACACTATAGTGATTTAATAACTAAGAGAAATTTCCCCCTCTGGAAACAATAAAGAAAAAAGTTATTTTGAATCTCATTAATCTTGTAGATTGAAATGATACACATGAAATGATACACACGTATTAACAGGATGAAAACATACTAAAGCATTCTCTACTGTTTTACCTCTTTGTCTGAATAACATATTTTGCATTTGGAACAGGTGGAAAATTGGCAAAGCCCAAGCTGAATTTTCTCTCTTGATTTTAACCAAAAGGTTATTGTAATATTTTTTCTTGTTTGTTGTTTGACTTGAGCAGCAAGGTGTATCGGTTTTAAATGGTTCTGAAATATGATACTCAAATTTTCAGTAAAATGACTGAGAATAATTGTCTCTACTTAGAGCCACTCAATCATTTCCAAATCAGCTTACTTCACAAGTAGAAAAAGCTGTTTTCTTCCAACTTTTAGACCCATAACTTATGGGAGATACATTTCTTTGCTACCTTTATCTTCTGCATGCTTTAGAATCAGGGACATAAAATAGCAGTCATTAAAAAAATCCCTAAATTTCTAACTCAGAGAAGCCATGCTTTTATACATGGAAACAATGCCTAATTAAGGGGTTTGTAAACTGTCTTTTAATTTAAAAAAAAATTAAAAATAAAAAAAATTAAAAGTAGAAAAGAAAATCACATAGAAACTACATTTTAATTAGAATACATTACTATTCAAAATCTTAATATTCAGGAATCAGATCTAATCTGCTATGTGATTGTTTTTAAAAATAATTGCATTATATGAAAAATGAGTGAAAGTAACACTCCTAGACCTCCACACTGCCAATTCACGCTCCATAAGCTTCTCTCATGGGCCATCCCCCTGAAGAAGATGGGGAAGATATGACACAACACACTCAGAGGCATCTTGCTACTCTCTGTGGCCCCAAGTTGCAGGGATCCACTGTAAAGACACATCAGAACTATCACACAGTTTAACTCCACAGTTCAACTCTGCTACTGGGTTGCCCCCTCAGCATAAGTCTAAAGCTCTTTTTGATATCAAGAAAGGAAACTGCTTAAGACACAGCTATTGTCAGTGTCTGACCCTGTGACGTGGACCAGGCATAGCCACAAAGTGGATTCACAACAGTTGATGGCCCAGCTATTGACTCCTGCATCCCAGCTGTTTGCCTAAGCTCCCTTTGTAGTCAAGGGAGGAATACTGGTATGCTTAGGATACTTTCACCAGTTCTATATCAAACCTTTAGGATGACAGAAAATCACATCCTAAAAGCACCAGTGTCTCACCACTGACTGTGGAAGAGTTCTAGACAACCAGCTTAAATATGGACATGAATAATAGAGATTGATTGCACAGGTCTTACAGTCACAGCCAGAAGAAAACATTTTATTAATTCTTATGAAGGATGACTTTATTTTGAAGCCTAATGTCATGCAGTCATTAAACACTGAAACCTAAATAGATACTATTTAAAAACATCCATCTGCAAATGTAAATCAAATTACTGTTTTATAGACTAAAGGAATTATAAAGCAACATGAATGAAAATAATAATAGGCAAGGTGAAATGAATTGCTTTTTTATTTAAGAAGCTCACCTTATTTCCACTACCAAAGAAGAATTGATTTTCCAATCTTCTGCACGATGTTGGAAAATTGAGGAGCCACCCTTTCGAATTATCTTATCGGAGCTATTGATCATTGATCTACTGAAACTCAGTACACCATCTCTGCAATGCATTATAGAAAACACACAATTATGTCAAGGTTAACTCCAGTTTAAGTAATTTACATCCCAAGCACCAGCAACATATCCTTTTATTCACAACAAAAATAAGCAACAATCTCTTAGCTTTCTAAAGAAAATAAACTGTAACAGAAAAAAAATTTATGACACAGATATCTGTAATGAACATGCAAATTAAGAGCTTAAATTTGTTTATATTTGTAATGGAATAGACATAACAAGAACTATAATAAACTCCAAACTGTGAATGTGGACAAAACTTATTCTTTAAAACTTTTTCAAAATCGTTGTAATAATATTAATTACATATATATTCCTGCATGTATTTTCTACATTCATTGAGCGCATGCATCTAAAGGAAAATGACCAAATTACACCTAGGTAAAGCTCTCAGTCTAAGGATACTTCAGAGATGTCTCTAGCTTATTCTAGATTAAATATAATTTACTACACACTTGAACAGTGAAACAAGCGACAAAACCTAGTAACAAAATGCACTGCCAAAACTTCAACCATAGCACTCGAAATGAGGTTGATTTCCATAGTCACAATTTACAATTGTGGCGAATTACACAGATAGTACATTGAAAAAATGTTAAATTATGTTCTTATGAAAGAAGGTCCTAAGCACTTGTGTTAAAGTTATTACTATGAACACAATTGTGCTCATTTAGATGTTCCTCTCCCTTTTATTAGATTAATTTTCACTTAAAGCAATATTAAATAAACTAATACATAAAAATTAAAACTTTCTCCAGGTAATTCTTCATTGTGTAAATAAGTAAAAGTAATGTGGATTATTTTGTACCTTCTAGAATCTTTGAAAATCCTGTCTGATATAACTGAAAGAGCTGCCATACTGCGGCAGCAACTTACAGCTGACAGTGTCAGCCTTCACTTTGGATTACCTTGCCTTGGTGACCAATGAGACCTATATAACAAGACTCTCTTCTCATGAAGATAGTTCATCAAATAAAATAATTGCCTTTAAGTGTATTCCGTATTATTAGAAGATGACACTTTTTAAGCAACACTACTCTGCCTATACCATGCATGCTTCATTACTTGCTTAACCTTTAAAGGTTATTACTATTTGAAAAAGGGTGCACTTCACAGTAATTGTCCTAGGACACTTCTCTATGAGAGTGCACAGCTGGTTTAGAGTTTCTCATGTAATTTGGAACCGTATATAGCCAGTCCATTGTGAATTGTCTGGTGCCACTAATAACCATAAAATGGACCACCTCGTACATCTATAACTTCTGAAAGTACAACCACCCATGGAAAACTGACTTTGCTTGCCCACATGACCAGTCAAAAATAACCCAACATCCCAAACCCCTAATTCAGGAGAAAAGCAAGGGTAACGTCAACAGGGGCAGCAGTTATGGGCAATATATTTTAGGCTATTTTTTCTGCTTCATACAGTAATGAATGGGATAACAGGCAGTGAAGAGAAAAATATATTTCAACAGTGAAAGCGAGTAGTACCATACAGCACAAGAAGTCTCCCTGATAAAGAAATAGAGATATCACATTGACTAGTCAGAAGTATAATACAGCTATATTTTAAAAGCTTAGGAACATATGTATTTATAACTAAACACACTTATTTCCTTCCAGTTAATATTAACACAACAGTTCATTTTAGTAAGGTTTTAAATTGTGTCAATGTGCAGTGAGTGGAAAGCAGTTTTTTTGTCACAAACTTATATAAAGTTATTTCTGAATAATTTCATCAGCTCCTTCTAGTCTGAGAGGAAGGAGCACATTCTAAGAAACATGGGTATCAATGACAATTCTACCTCACATGTTCATTTTCACGTCTGTTTTCACACACCTGTAACACCAAATTTTAAACTTCTGTACATATCCTAAGAATACAGATAGCTTTGTGGTAGAAAGTGGGTTACACCCAGGCTGAACAAGAAAAAGAGATACCAGAAAGCTTGAAAATCTTGAATAAAAAAGGAAGAAAATATTGCACACATAGGTGAGGACAGCCCCTGCCCTCAACATGTGCCGGGGCCACAGCTGACCAGCCGTGCTCAGCTGCCCGGGTCCTCCTCCCTCACCAGATTGCCTGAGGAAGAGAGGGATGTGCTTTCTGTCTTTAACTCTGGGGGCCAAGTAGGCTTTAATTGCCTCAGCCTCCTCCAGGCCTGTATGGGCACTTACAATCCCCTTATGCCTCCTCCTCAAAATAAGGCAAGGGCTTACACAAGAGGACAAAAATCTGGTGTGAAAAGTTCTACCCACAGTCGACATGCACAAACAAACAGAAAGTGTGAGTTCCTATTTAGCTTTTATCGAGTACATTGAACGACCAATAAATTTATGCATTGCTCCAGGGAAACCAAAATCTTAACACATCTCCATGGAAAAAACATCTCCATGAAAACCCAGCATCTCCAGAGAACAGCTGCAAGTTGGGAGAAAAATGAGGAATGCAGACATTCACGTACACAAAGAGAAAGCTGAGGTGCAAAGATAAAAATGGCAAGGAACTCTTTGCCTTTCGTTTTGAGTCAACCACAGGCAGCAAAGGGAGAGTATGTAACAGATGGTCTCAGCGAGGGACCAGACTTTCCAGTGGAGGAAGCTCGAGAGCTACCTTCACTTCTCTCAGAGCAAGAATCCTTAAGAAAAAGCCAAGTTAAGCAAAGTTTCCGGTCAAACATCAAAGACGGAAGCAGGCGTTCACCCGCATCCCAGCACGCTTGACTGCGAAAGGCAAGGAACCAAGGCACAACGCGCTCCAGCGACCGCCGCCGCTACCTCGGGCCGTCCCTGCCTCAGGGGTAGCCGCGGACAGGTGAAACTTCCCAGGAGCGCCCCGTTACGGCGGCTGAGAGGCAACTTCCAAAGCAGAGCAGCTCCCGTCCTTTCCCGTGCACTCGCATCCTGCGGCCGCCGAGCCCCCGGCAACAAGCCCCGCTCGCCACTCGTCCCGCAGTGGCATCCGGACCCTCCGGCAGCGCCCGTCAGCGAGAGCGGCGAGCTGCGCTGGCATCGCAGGCTGCCGGTCACAGCCCGAGTAGCGCCGGAACACCTGACAACCCACACGGCCCATCCGCCCCCTCGGACCGCCCTCCCGTCGCGGCGCCCCGCAGTTACCCGGCGAGAGCTGCCTCCTGGCGCTCCTCGGTCCGTGTTATTTCCTTCGTCTTATAGAAGATGAGGAGGAGACTTATGGTGCACACAGTCCACCTCTTCCTGACGGAACGCATGTCTTCTGCGAAACGCGGGCCTCCTCCCCCTTTTCCTTTGTTTATCAGGGGTGTGCTGGAAACAGCTGCACACGCGACACGAATTGTTAAAAACACGGCGATGTATTTTTGGGGGTTTTTTCCCGAAGTAATTGCAGAAGATAAAATAAAACCAGGCAGGATCAGAGGCTGGAGGTTCTTTGGCGTTTTGTCTCTCGCCCTGACAGGCAGCTGGGCTCGCAAGCGGTGACTCGGTCGCCTCGGCCAGGGAGACGAGTCCGCGGTGTCGCTGAACCTTAGATGAGCAGGGCCGAGCCGGAGACTGCTCCCCGGACACCCGCTCCATCCACATCCGCGGCAGCGCCGCTCGGCAGAAGGTGCGGCCAGTGCCGCCTTTTGCCGGGGCGGGGGTGGGGGCGGGCGAAGCGTGGCCAATGCGGGCAGAGCGGGTGGGGCCTTGGCGTGAGGAGGAGGGCGGAGAACGCGGCCGGAGGACGCGGTCGGCGCGGCGGGGCGAGAGGAGGTGGGAGAGCTACGCCGGCAGATCTGCCGGGCTTGGGGGAGGCGTGCACTCTTTGCTTGGGTCACGTCCGTTGTGCCCGTGTCGCCCGTTGGGCGTTAGAAAGTGCAAGCGAAGGAGTGCCAATGCTGTAAAGCAGAAAAAGAGCACTTCAGAGAAGGATAAGCGGTTTTGGTCATTGGTCATTTTTTTTCCCCCTCGCTCCCGCCATGGTTGATTGTGGCTTGAACAAGGCACTGGAGGTTTTTCCCGGTCTTGCTGTCCCAAAGCCGCAAGAGAAGGCGGGACTGCAGAAGGGAAGCGACGTGGCCCCCGCACAGACCCGCCTGAAGTCCTGGGGTCCGGCCAAATACACCGCCCGTGCCGCGCTCCCCAGGGTCTTGTTTCATCCACACCGTCTCAACAAGGCCGTTATTTTCCTAATGTCTGCTTCTGCTGTGACAGTTTCTCTGAAATGTACAAAAAAAAAAAAAAAAGACTTACCACGAAACCCCAAAATAAAACGAAAAAAACCAAACCTTTGAGATGGACAATGCAATATGAAATTTAAATTGTTTACTAAATCCGCTTTTCTCAGTATTGTTTATTGTTTTGCCTTTTTCAAAGTGAGGGAACTGCCCTGGAACTATGCTGATTCTGTGTGACAGGGATCTGCCCACAGCCCTGAAGTTTGCTCTTACGGAAAAACTAAGACCAATATGACACACGTCCCACGGGGATCCAGGAAGGGTTTGATGGTAAATCTAGAGTGACTTTTCTTTCCTAACTTAGATTACAAGCAAGAGCTCACGGGATGACGGAACCTTCCCTGGGTCTGTTTGGTCTGCTTTCTTGTGTCCAAAACTGATCCGTAACAGACATTTCACAGGAAGATGAAAAGATTGCAAAGAAATTTGGAAGTTAGAACAGATTTTTCCTTTCCAGGAGAGTACTCCCTCACAGGCATGAGGAGCGAATAAAGGTTAGAGAAATTGTTGAAAATCTTAAGGGTACTAATAGTAGTCACATTGGAAAAATCAGTTGTGTGTAGTAAAAAAGTTTTAATTCAGTCTCAGTGGAATGGAATGGAATGGAAATTGCAGTTTCCTTCCACACAAGCCAGATCAAGCTGCATTTTCTGTGCTCTTCTCTGCTGTGGCTCTGATAACTTAGTCTCAGTAAGTGATCCCTCTTGCATCAGCAAAAGGATAAAAACCCATTCTGTGAGAATGAATTTCAAATTTCCCATTGTATAATACCTGACATTCTAAAAAAAAAAAAAAGAAGTTGATTTAATGCAAAACCCTACTCAATACCTTTGTAAAAACTACATCACATGTTCAGCCTAAAAGTCAGGATGTCAATTCTATTGAATATCTGATAATTTTTTTATACCTTATATAATTTTTGTATATGAGATTATTTTTGTATTTAGATGGACTAATTGAAATAGGCATTGAAAATGTATATAGAGGATCACAAATTCACCCATCTTCAGAGGTGGTTTTACTTGATTCCATCCTCAACTGCAAGAGGCAGCTTAAGATACAGTTAGCCACAGCAGCTCCTTGGTTTCATGCCAGGCCACATATAGGTTCAGAAGAAAACAGTATTGCTTCCATCATCTTCTTCTCCTCTATCTACTGCTGCACTTCTTCCTCCCTGAAGGTTAAAACTCAGCTCCCCTGCTGTTTCATGAGAACTAATCCTCACCCCACACAAGAAATTCCTGCCTGCGTCTAAGGCACTTCAGAACTGATATTGATGTTCTTGCCATGTCCAGCAGTGCACTTTTCTCTCCCTGCCCAGTCTGGTTGCAACCAGTCTGACTGAAATGGACCAAAAAAGTTCAAGATCCTAACCATCAAGACTCAAAAGGATTTTTCCAGTAACTACAATGAAAAACTGTCAGTTCATACTTGGGTAAAATATGGAGAAAACCACTTCTCAACAAAAGCACAATGCATATAACAACCTGTGGCATTTTCCTGAAAATTTCAGCTGTTCCCATGCCTATTATTCTACTACAATGAAAACATAATTCTGGGTCAGAAAAAGACTATGGCATCCTGAGACATAAGCCAGCTCATCCACTACAGTGACTCACTGTCTTCACCTTCTGTCCATGTCATTCAAAGCTCTGATGTTATCTATGTAACAGGGACCCAGAGTCTCAGAAGCTGCTTAAAAGTGCAAGAGCAAGTTCCCAATTTGTTCATTCCTCTTCCAAATCACTCCTGAGCTTTCATTCAGAAACAGACTTAGAACTCTGACTACAGTGAGGAGGACCCCTGTCAGTTGTTTCGCCCTTCCTTAGGTTTCCCTCCTGGTATAGTTTTATTCTCTACTGTATTCTCAAGTAAGACACAAATAATACAAATATACATATAGCATATATAATATATACATATAGCATATATGTAATATAATTCAGCCAGATGTTACATTTCATTTAAAATTATATAATTATTTTTTTATAGAAAATGAGTTCACTGTGCAGAGTTGAAATATTTCACCAATTCCTTTATCTTTAATGTGCCATTTACAGCAGTTCATACCTCTAACAAGCTATCTAAATTATGCCTTGAAATTGTTTCCTCTTTCCTTGAAATTATTTCCTCAATGTGACTACTATTAGTACCCTTAAGATTTTCAACAATTTCATACATCCTAATGATATTTAAATCATTAATCAATTTAAATATTTGAATAGCATTTATATCAAATAGTATGATTTATTTTACATTAATTAGAGGCATGGTTTACCTCTGTGAGCCAGAAACATGTTCAATAAATCCTATTTTGTGGCATCTGGTGATAACAGTAGAATTTCTTTCATGAAGACTACTGGAGTAGCAAAAATGTGAATAAGACAAATAATCATGCATTTAGGCCTTTCAAATTTCAAATGCTAATTAGTTTCTATGGCAAAGAGTTCTTGAGGAGCTGCCTTTCATGCTGAAGAAGGTGGCTATAAAGTCCCTTTTTCATTAAGACTATTTCATGTTTAATGTGGATGGCCAGAAATCCCTTCTGAATTAATTCAGTTTTATCACTGAGGATAAAGAAATTCTTGAAGAGATTTCCTGGGGAAGTTGTAGCATTATAGCAGTTGTCTTTAGGACCAAGTTACACAAATCTGGATTTTTAACTCAAGGTGGAAGGATGCATGAGGTGTTTGTCAGGTACCCTTAAACTATTTTTTTAACATATAATTTTAATGTCAGTCTATCAAATTACAGTAAATACAGATTTCTTATTCCTGTACAGTAACTTTCAACAAAATACACAACATTGTGTTAAGGTCATGTGTACATGCTTTTGTTTCAGCAGCAGGCAAGACTGTGTGGCATTCTTGCATTTGCTTAACAGCATTACCTCTGATTTAATCCTATGGAATGTATTTAATGGTATTAACAATTCTTTTTTTTTTTTTTTTGTAAAAAACCCACATAAAACAATGAATGGTGCTTTGTGAATTTATAAGTACTACTGCTACTTCAATCTTTTTTCATTGCAGACTTCAATATCCTTCAATATTTTCATTGATGGTTCAAGGAAAGGCACCAGACATCCCGCTAGTTGCTTATGACTAATGTGCACAGAACACTCAAACTTAGAGAATTGCTCATACAGCTTAAATTTTAATATTTTCTATGCTTCTGATTATCATCATCTATCATAACTTTCATCAAAATGTACGCCTCTTGAAATATTATCTGTTCCTCTTGTAGAAGTCCAGTATTACATTTTTAGCACTATTGGCATTACAAATAGCAGCACATCAAATACTTCATAATTATAATGCAACAGCTTTTCCATAGGCAGCAGAATAAAAGATAATGCACTGAGCTGCATTTTTGTATAGTTATTCTACCATATAGGATTCAAGGTGTGGGTTGGTGGATGTTAAATTTCTCATGATGTTCAGAGGCACAAAAGTCAGGTCAGAATCCATATTCCCATTCACTTTCCCTGTCACTTTTGTGACTGACATGCAGTTATGACTTATTCTTTACAATTGCTTTGCAGAACAATCACAGGATCAATAGTGAGGAGACAGAATAAACATATCCAAATTTCTCAGCAATTTCTTTTGTGTGAGTGATAGGAAAAGAGTATACTTTTCTCTAGAAAAAATTCTGCAGTAATTCCTTAGGAAGTGTTAGAATTAAATCCCAATGAAGCTGTACTCTCTGTTTTACATTCTTTTCTGCAGTTGTGTATTTAGCCAGTGCAGAGGTCCCCAGATAAAGTTGCAGTGCAACAGCAAGGAAGGATGTTTAATTTAGGGGCGTGCGCTGTTATGTTTATTGCATTGCATACTTCCCTGATCAGTGCATGCTTTTTTATAGTAGGAAAATACAAACCATGTCCATATTCTGTCCAAGCAGAATAATCATGCAGATAGGGACCACTCAGAAAGAAGATATTGTCAGTTGTCATGATCTCCTCCTATTGTCAGTTATCATGATCTCGTCCTTACTTTTGTGACATAAGATATTGCAGGAGTCCCACAAACATAGGTTATGAAAATGCTAATTCTGTGCTAATTCAAGATGTCTCTCAGCTAGTATGCCTTTCAAGAAGGCTAAAACCTCACTACTTTAAATCAAAATGTCTATCACATGCATAGGGACTGTATATGTGAAATTTAATAATAATGAGCTGCAGTATTTCCCATATTGTATTTGAGCAAGGCTCGAGACAGCCTGTTTTTTTTGTAATTGGGATGAAGAGAAAAATTAGGGAGCAGAGATAAGGGTTAGAGAACACTGGGAAACTAACAGAAGAGAAAGATAGAAGAAGTTGATATAGAAGAAAGGTGAAGATGAAAGGATTAAGGGGTTTGCAACTGGGAGAGAGGGCAACAGCTATATCTGATCCAGTTAAAGAAATTAGAGGAAAAGTTCAGAGTCCAGAAAGGGTACAAGAACCTACTTAAATGGTGTCTTAGGTTACAGTGTAAGATGTAACCAAAAGTTTGTGTTCTATTACTGTCTTCATAAGATGATAAAACAGGTGGGGCAGTGTTCTTATCTCCACCATGAGACAGCCCTAATAACTCCCTCCAGAGGACAATCTCTGCTAATGGGGCATCAAGGTCTCACAGAATGACTCATAAAATTACACCATCCCATAGTGAGATGCTTTGCCCAGGAGGAGGAACCAAACAGTCCTACCTGTAGATAATCTGAGATTTAGAACACCAGAGCAGCACCACTGGATTCCCACAGGAAAAGAGCATCATAACCACCACTGGAGCTCCAGAGAAAGACTAGCCCTTACTGCAGGATCACTGCTTTGACAAAACCACATCCATCACTCCAACAGGACTACAACCACTATATGATTGGCCTGCTCCCACCACCTTGACCAACTGCGTGTATTCTGATTCTGTCAGGTTAAGCTAGTGTTTCCGTACTGTTGTCTTTATTTAAATTTTCCTATGAAACTGTAGTTCTGACTTGGAATCTCCCACTGGTTTTCCTTCAAATTAGTGCAAATGGAGAAGTTTGACTAATTCAGGCCTACTGAGTAAACAAGGCAAGAAGTGCATATGGCTGTGTCTGTTTTTTGTCTTGATCTGTCTTTCTTGCATGAACATGTCCCTTGTCTCTTTCACCTAAATGTGCCTGCACCTGTGGTCAAGCCCCAAATTCACTTAATTGATCGGATACAATTCTGTTTTGGAATCTGAATGAAGAATTTCTCTTTCTAGAAGATAAAATATGACTTTGCCAGGAGACTGCTTTTTACTTAGGTGTTTCTTTTAAGACAAATGAAAGAAAGTGAAATAAATTTCTGGCCATATTTCCATGCTTGCAGTTTAACTTGTAAATTGCAAACACATCTAAAATGTAACTGGATAAACATTTACACCTCCAGAAAGCAATTTGCTTTCTGATTACATCAAACCTCCAATTGTCTTTTCATTAGGGCAACAGGGCAACCTTTCCTTCAAATTTTGAAACTAAAGTATTTCCAAGTAAGACTTAAGGAATTAAGATTAATTGCACTACTGTCCAGCCCTGCTGAGGCATTCCTTTGTTTCCATGCATCATGTAATACCCTGGCTTCCTGGCTGTCACAGCCTGTATCTCGTAATCTCTTTGATACTGATATTTACATTTCAAGACCAGAATTTTATTTTTTGAGCCAATTTGAACTCACAGTTGCTGTATCAAAGTACTGTTAATTCTTATCTCCAAGTTTATTCTTGGCTTGCTAAGTTTTAGCAAGTTTTAGCTATCTCTCTGTTTTAGTTGGCAGCTCTGTATTCATACTACTATCATTACTCTCGAGAAGGATTTATGTAAATCAATTAAGACTGCAAGACTAACTCCTTTGTTATTTTAGCAATTTTTACTTTTCAGTTGAAAACCAATTATGTTCCCTTTCCATATTAAGTAAAGCAGAACTTCAGTTTCTGTCTCAGGTCTCAAGTGAATATTAACTGAAGCTACCATTTCAGTCAGCCCCTCATAACTACAACACTTTAATTCTGCTGCAGCACTTGCCTGTCCTTTCCTTCCAGCCACCACATTTTAAAGTGTCCTGTGGGAAGGCTATTCTGTTTGTAGTCAGTCCATAGCTGCTCTGCCCTTTTTCAGGCATGAGTGAAAGAACTCTGCCAGTCTCCCTGGAACTTGTCTTTGTGTTAATGATATCCTTTCTTAGAGTCTCTCTATCTGAGAAGTTAAACACTTCAAAACCAGAGGTCCTGATTGAAACAATGCCTACTTTTGCAGTTGGTCTTCTTAGCTGTTCAAATGAGGTTGAAACAGAAGGGAAGGTCTCTCAGCAAAAGCCAAAGTGAATACCTGGGCTTTTCCTTCATTCCTCTAGAAAGAAATGAAAGGTGGAAAAGAAAACTTAGCTCCCTTGATCTTTGGAACTTGCTCTGATTCTTGGTGATCTCTTTCAGTGCCAAAATAATGCAATCTTTTCTCACCAGGTTTTTGGACCATGTGGCTAGGGAGATCTGTAGGAGCAGATGTTTAATTCAGCAGTTTTCAGCAACAGAGACTATGGTGTGAAACATTTGACCAGACCCAGAAAATTAAATTATTTTTTTTCTCTATGCCATATTTCCATTACGTGGTTTGAGAAATAAAACAAACACTTAGTGAAATAAAACTTCCACATTCCCTCCTATATCTGTCACTATGACCCTCTGAAAAGTTTGGGGTTTTTTTCCTATTTAAAGCAAATTGCAATGTAAAGAAATTGCATGTGTGAAATCCTACATATTTAAAAATTCAGGAACCTATGAAGTATTCACCAGGAATGGGGAAAAATTCCTAGTTTAAGTTACTCAAAATTTAAAGAATTCTTTGATCTGTGCATAAGAGGTTGTTTTGAGGGGGAATTGCAAGGTGGCCTGTGAAACTGCAGACACATCTTTCTAAAAACCTGCAATATAACTGTCATACATACTTGAATATCCCAGGCAGAATTTATTCAGTGACCATATTTAGCATGACACAAAAGGCAACATACATGGTTAGTGTGAGGAAAGAGGCATGCTCTGCAAATTTTGACAAATACCTCCAAGGCTAGTGAAAACTGTGCTTCACAAATGCTCTTATTAGGAAGCAAAAGAAGAAAGAAACTGTAGATAACTCAGTGTAGGTATTATAACCAGAGTCACAGAAGGGTAAATCACTAACTAGAACAAGGTGTCTCTGCAATAAATGGGTCAGTTCTCAAAGAAAAATGCTGAGCAATGCAGTACAAAAGGGAATAAATTACACAGTCCGTAACAGCAGCAATAACAACATATGCTATCTAAAAAAACCATACTGCTGATGAAAAAAGCAAAGAATTTGAAGTTTGTAGTGATGCAGAAGTATATGTTGGTTAGGATTCATTGTAGATATACAAAGAGATATCCTGCAATTAACTCATTTGTTACAGGAGCACAATATAAGTATGAACTAAGGTTATTACAGAGCATGCTTGGTTGCCTATGGAGATGGTGAAGGACCTCGAGGGGAAGATATACGAGCACTGGCTGAGGTCACTTGCCCTGTTCAGCCTGGGGAGGGGGAGACTGAGGGGAGACCTCATTGCAGTCTACAACTGCCTTGTGAGGGAAGAAGAGGGGCAGACACTGATCTCTTCTCTGTGGTGCCCAGTGACAGGACACTAGTAAATGGCATGAAGTTAAGGCAGGAGAAGTTTATGTTGGATATCAGAAAAAAGTTTTTGACCAACTGGGTAGTTTGGCACTGGAACAGATTCCTCAGGGAAGTGCTCACAGCACCAAACCTGACAGAGTTCAAGAAGTGTTTGGACAATGGTCTCAGGCCCATGGTGTGATTCTTGGGGATGATTCTTTGCAGGCCCAGGAGTTGGACTTTATGATTGTGATGGGTCCTTTCCAACTTGGAATATTTTGTGATTCTGTATAGACTTAAAGTTCTCTTTGTCCTGGATACGTTTTGTTTTCTTGTGAGATGAGCTATTTTATCACTCAGGGCTTCAAAATGTTTTCAAATTTTAGGCAAAACAGTAGTTTGCTAGAAGAGAGTCCATTCCAATAATTTTTACTCTTGGTAGACCTATATCAGTTTGCCACAAAAAAGACTGAGGACAATGCACCATTTGAAGAGAACTTCTATTTATAGGAAAGGGTCTGTACTAAGTTATCTTTAATGTATAGAGCTTAACTTAGGCTCATTTAAGAAAAATAAATATGTTCTCCTGTTAAGTAAATTTTTCATATGTATTTAAGCACAGATTTACTTATGTTGTAACATTTTTATTTGAACAGTAATTGAATCTCTGAAAGCTGATATGGTTGAAATATTACCCTGATCACCTCTGTTTTATCTATGTGCATTTTAGTATTTTCAGTTCAGCCTAAAATCAATTACAGTCACTTAAATAAACAATATGGGGAAAACACATAACACTGCTCCTCTGCATACATGAATGGCTATTAAAGAGGTTTATTTAGAAGTAATTTCCTGATGACAGGCTTTGTGGGTACTCTTCTATATCTCTTAGCATTACGTTAAGAGCATATTTATGGACACGTGCATATATATCAAGCACTACAGTTGGATTTTATACACTGGCCAGTGCCTGTAAGTGTGTTGTATGAAGTGATTTATGAGTCAATATCAAGAGTGTTTTTTTACTGCTGTTTGTAGTTGGCCTATGAACAACAGCTGCTGTGATCTCTAAGGACTCAAAAGTGGGGTGACAGGTACTTCAGAAAATATTCTATCATACTTTACAGGCAGCAAAGAAAATCAGACAGGTTTAATCTCTGGTGTTCTTAGTAGTTTTTAGTCCTAACAGATAATATTTTCTTTATATTCATTCTCAGGGTTTTTTGGGTTTTGGTTTTTAGTGATTTTTTAAAATGAGTTCATTTAAGAACAGCTAGAGATACTTTTAAAATGGAATAGATGTAGTTAAAATTCAAAATTACTAACAGCTTGCTTATGTGGCCCAATATTTATAGAAATAAACACAGATTAAGAAGATATATCAAATATAGGAAGAGTTTTGTGCATTAAAATCCATACTCAATTATTATGCTTCAGGAAAACCTCATCTAATGCATACACTGGAACAAGCTGAAGACAACAGCTATCACATTAGTTTTAACAGCTGCACTTTGGAAGACTCTCATAGTGCAGCTATTTAATCAACATTTTACATTACTTATATGGAGAAATTTAGCAAGCTGTTGAATTAATCAATCAAAAGCTCAAACCTCCGAAGCAGAGCAGCACTCAGCCAACATTACAGAAGCTAGCTCAGTCTACACCTGATCTTACCACATGAGCTGAAAATGACAGAATTAAGTGATATCTCACTTGCATGTTACCTTCATGCCATCCTAAGTATCTACTCATCAGTCCTGGTCAATTGACTGCGGACATGTTTTCCACTCTGGGTCCTGGAATAAAGACTGCATAATGGATTACGGTTTAAAGATGAAGTACTTATTTCTTAATTAATTCCTGCGAAAGAGGAAATATTTGTGTTAAACCCACCATCTAAGTATAGATTAAAAATACAAAAATACAAAAGTAGACAAGGATATTGACAGTACCACAACAGGATTCTTTTTAAATGTAACACTTTATTCTATTTGAACAGTTTCCAAAAAAGCATACTCTGAGAATATCTCTTATGTCAAATCCTAAAAATAAAGATGGGAATGAACTACAGCCCTGGTAGTAAATATACATAAGGTCTGAATAATTACTAAAAAAAATACAGATTTTTTAGTGTCTAAACATACTGTTTTAACATTAACGTGTTTGGACTCTTCTGCCCAACCCTAACATTCCCAGCTAAGTCATCTGATATATTTGCCTCACTTTTTTTTCAAACTACTGCTAAAGCATTTTTCCTTTTTTTAAAATTTTATTTTAATTTGTAAGAATTCAAAATTGCACAACTGTTTTGCTTTTTTCTGTATAGATCTAATTCAGAGAATCATTTATATAATGACAATTTTCTGAACAGAAATGTTTTTTTCCAGTCAAGACCAAAAAAAAAAAAAATCATGTAAAAAACGTAAATGTAAAAAATTTATTTCTTGAACTCCTGAATCTCTTTCTGTTTTCAAAATATCCTCCATATGTATATTAATAATTCTTAGACTCATGGTGAGTAATTGCAATGTGAATAAATTGCAACCTTACATTAATACACAAAAAGATTATGTATGTCTACAGATGATCTTGCTCTTTGAAGCAGCATAAGATGGAATAGAGGAAGGTCTTCCCATCTGTCAGCTTCAGCTCTCTAATAACTGCTACAAAGAAATGCCATCCTGTTTTTCAAACACAGACTCATAGGACTGACTAGACTTCTGCTGGGCCATATCATCCAGACAGTACTTAACTTTTGATGTTCAAGTAGAAAACAGATGAAAAATTTAAAAAACCAAAACAATAAGTGTTTATCATCAAGTTCACTAATAAACTTCTATGTAAATTCCAAATTATGGGCAATTTCTATCTTTTTTCCGAAGTTATCTGTAATTCCATATGACCTGTACTGCTCTTCTTCTTTTCTCTGCTATAAGTGCTGTAAATTTCCAGTTAAATTTGAAATCACATCTGTATGTACAACACTGACAAATGAAATGGCAGGTTTTTTAAACCTTAACTGAGAGTCAGAAATTAAGTCAGCACTTCAAAAAGTCTATTTTTCATGAAAAAAAAAAACAGCTTAAGTTTTTATTTTAGGAAAGTTAAAAGACTATCATTTTGCCAGGAACATGAGTAAAACAGGCAGATGATTTTCAAATTTGTCAGGGCTTTAATTAGTCCTAACTGTTACAGTAATAAATTCTCAAGGGGCTGACCTGCTAAAGATGAAATAAGATTTCTGAGCTGTATTTTGCCTTTCACTTATTTGGAAATAATTTCAACATTTCTGTATTTATTTATGTAAACTCAACAATTTTAAACATGCACTCCCAGGATCAGAAGAAGACCTACACTGTAAATTGGACAATCTTGCAGTTAGATAGACTCAGCCTCAAGAGCCTTCTTTTTCTTGTACTTTACCATTTTTACTACTATAAAATTTTTCTCTAAATGGCCTACACTGACTATAAGGTGACGACAGATCGTTAAATACCCAGCTCAGGCAATCAGAATAAATCTATGCAAAATAACCTCTAGTATTTCCTTTTTACATTTGCAGCAGGGATCTCACTCCTTTGCCTCCAGTGATACTTAGGCTAGCTAAAAGCACCCATAAAATGGAAACTCGGTTACCACACAAAACCTCTAGCACTGGAGTGCATGAAAAATGAAAACTAAATCCAACCCCCTTTTGGTATTTTACTGCATGCAACTAGATCCTTTTGAAATAAAGCAGATAGTTACCAGATTCTGAGGTTATTTCCTATCTACTGAGAACTCTGTGTTTGGGTGAAAATGATGTAATCAATGGACACACTGAAAAAAATCATCATTATTACTTACCAAGATAACTGTCTATAAAGTGGTAGTTAAACTTAATCATAAATCTTTTTATTTATGTTATTCAATTCCCATTTTAAAAGCTGCATTTACTTCCATGTCAAGAAAGTATAAGGGGAGTAAGTGCAGTAGAGCATCTGTTTGAAAATTGCAATTTGAGAGAATACATTCATGACACAATTTAAATGCTTTACTTTCAAATAAAAAACATGGTCAAAAGTTAATGTGTTTCAGTTGATGTTCTCCATACATTTCTATTAAAAGTTACTACTGTAGGAGTACAGCGTGAATATTGAACATTAAAGTTATTAATGTCTGGAGTGGAGAGCTAGATGAATGCTAAGTGCTGGAGCTAATGAATATATGTTTTAGGGCAAAGTTGTGCTCTATGCAATTCACACCTTTTTTTTTCTTTCGTGGAGAAAAACCAATATCTTCAGTCATTTTTAGAAAATGTTTACAAATGTTGCTGTATTTTTTGATGGCAATCTTTATTTGTCACTGTTCATTGTTGTCCCACTTAGTCAAAATTTGCTGACTTAGTGCCTTATATGGAATACATGCTCCGTCTTCCTTAATTAATGTGTAATGAGGTTTATACCCAGCCATCATCTAAGTACCAATAAGTCACTCACTCACTCACTCACTCACAAAAAAACCCCACAGATTTTCTCAGCAGTGCAGAGATTAGATAGAGTTGAGCTACAGGCTGTGGAAAGTGCCTGCAGAACGCCATGTCAGTACAGAAAACTTTTCTCCTCCTGACCTTGGGGGAGGAGATGCAATGTGGCAGATGCCCTGTGCAGTGAGGAGCCTGCTGGAAGCTGCCAGACACCTAAGCAGCACATGATCGCTGAATATAAGGACGTTAAGAAAGCGTGTTGCTGATGTTATAAATTATCAAACCAGCAGCCAAATTTATAATAAAATTTAACAAAGATTTATTAGATCGTTACCAAAAATAGAATTTTGAAAAACCACCACAGCCAAGGCAGCATCAACCCCAAGCGTCGGTGCTGGGTGAACTGAGATCCCAACCACAAAGTGTCAGTGTCTCCCCAGTGGTTCACCCTGACTGCTTCATGCAGTTCTTATTATTCTGCCTGTGGCAGAAATGACCGAATGTTCCTTTATGTCCCTTCACATGTAGAATTGGGGCCCTATATATATGCAGAAATATACAAAAGTCAGTCCAGGTGTCTGGATGGTTGTCTGAACTCTTCAGAAAAGCCTGCATTCACATGTAGCATAGTGGTGCTTGAGTATGGTAGATGCAATCTTCCCAGGTGCAGGTGGCTTAAACATTCCAGGGAAGTCAGCAATCATGGCCCGGGAAGGTTTCATTCACTTAACTTCATCCCGGAACTAATTGAATAGAAAAAAGACTCTGCTCCCTGCCAGGGTGGTCAAAGACAAAACTTGGATTTTACAATATTTTATACACATATATAGCATGAATTATCTCTACCATATACCACACTGACATGGCAATGTGTGATAGGTCGCTTAGTGAAAGATACCACATTAGGAAATACTATGTCTTAAACAAGTGTATAAAACCATTTTTTCATTTGTCTGAAAAAAATATATCAGTATTCCTGCTGGTCTGAGACCCTGCCTTGGTTGTTACAGCATAGTTTTAATAACTGTGTTATTTCAAAATAAAATATGCTGATTTATAGCTGTACCACAGTCCAGTACTCTCTGACTCGATCATTTTAGATATTCCACAGAGGGAAGGCTATGTTTAATGTAAAATTTATTAATTTGAAGATGATGTTACATGGGATTTCTGTTTTACTAGATAAATCAAATGAAACAAAGTGATCTAATGTTGTAAATGATCAAATCTGCAGCCAAATTTATAAAAAAATAATTTTATAAATGTATTAGATCAACAACCAGATAGAATATTATAAAACCGCCACAGCCAAGACAGCATCAACCCCGGACTTTGACACTGCGTGAACCTGGTTCAGACGGACATAGTGTCAGCGTCTCCCCAGTGGTTCACACCAACTGCTTCAGGTAGCCAGCTTATATACAGTCTATTCTGCCTGAAGCAGAAATGACCTAAGATTTCTGTATGTCCCTACATATGGATAACAGGTACTATACAGATTCAGACCCATACAAAAGTTAGTCTGTAGGTTCGGATGGCTGTCTGGGCTCCTTGAAATAGTCTTCTTTTCACTTGTAGCCAGAACAGCACACCAGTCCTTGATGTAATCTCTTCCAGGTGGAGTTCCTTGAATGTTTGGACATTCCTGGGAAATGGCTGCTTATTGCCCGAGAAAGACTCATTCATTCGTTAATAGGCATGATTTTATCTGGGCGAGTCTGGGAAATCTTTGAATAGAAAGAAGGCCCTGTTTCTGGCCATGAGGGTCAGAGGCATTGTTGGATCTTATAATTTTTATACAGTTACAAAGCATGAATTATCTTTATCATATACTACATCAAACAATAAATAAAATGTACTGAAAACACAATAAAAATGTAGGTTAATCAGTCACTCCATAAATTATTACATTCTGCATTGTGGTACATTTGTGGGTACATTGCCTTTGCCCATCTCCTGTGAGCCTTTTTCTATATTAGGGTTTTAATTTGTCAGTAACAGTACAGCTGGTTACTGCAATTTTATTTTCCTACTGCCCCCTCTCTCACACATTTTCTGGGAGGAGAAAAGGTAATGAGAATAGAATGCACAACTCAGGCCTGCAACTTACCAACAGGAGAAAAAGAGAGAAAAGGAGGTAAAATGGAAAGTCTATTTTGTTTGGTAAATATGTATTTCAGTGGAATTAGGTTAAGTAAGGCTGTTCCCCTTGTTTTTTGTTCAAGGATTGTTGTGTTGGTTCAGATCATTGGCCAAAGACTTCTACTGAGTAGTGTCCTGCCAAGACTGCTCTCTAAAGCTTGCTATAAGGTAATGCATCTGCTGGTGTTCCTTCCCAGGAATCAGTCATTTTATGACATCCTGAGCCAAGTGATCACATTCATTAGTCCCCATGGACTTTTGTTCCACTAATTCACCTAATCATTTCTGTCAGAATACTTTGTACTTTAGGTGTTAATGATGTCCTGTGGAAATTAATTTCACAGTTTGATGTTAAGCACACTGTGAAAAAGCATTGCTCCTTCAAAAAAGCCCAGGAAAATTTTGCTTGTTCGTTTCAGTGGGAGCCTGCCAGGTTGTTTTGGTGCTAAAAAGAGTTATGAATAGTCTATACTTACCCTCTCTGTACCACACCTGATTTTGCATGCATGTATCATCTATTGCTCTTATCCTTCCTTCATTTTTCAGGTTTTACAGTTCCTTTTCCTCTAAAAGTAATGGTATAACTTCAGTCATAATTGTTACTCTTCTCGGCATTTTTGTGCTTCAGTATTTTGAAAAAGGGTTACAATGCATGCAGTGTTCAAGATGTGACAATACAATAGTGTATTTTCTGGTTTATTCTTCCCTAACATTTCCTAGATTTTTGGACTGAGCTGTCCACCATTCCTGACAAAATTGTGCTATAATGAGTAGTTCTCAACTGACAAACCAGAGTCCCAGATACTTTTCCTTTTGTTCATCATTGTTCATTTTTCATTTCTACATGTCCTCTATCCCACTATCTCCTCACCAGCTAGTTTCTAGAAACATTTGCAAGGATCTCAGTTTTGTCTTTGGAAAATTTTGAAGCAGCAGCCACCTTAATCCCTGTACTGGGCACAGGTGCCCAGGTGCTGATGACAAGTGGCTTCAGAGCCGCCTCTGAAAGGAGCCCTGTGCAGTTTCAGTTGGCACCAGTGGATCCCCTTTTAGGCCATGTCCAAATCCTTCAGCCAGAGTGGCCATGCATTTTTGCAAAAGTATTTAAGGAAGTGAATGGAGCGGCGGGGAAAGTGAGGAGCAAGAAAGAAAGCAGGAGTGAGAAAAAATGATGGGAGCACTATGGTAAGAGAAGAAGGAGGTTCTTCCCCAGAGGGACTGCAGCTTCCAGAGGACCCACAATGGCATGGAGAAAAACTATGAAAATAAGGAGCAGCAGTGAAGACAAGCCTGACCTCAACCACACTGTGCCACTCAACAGCCTCATTGTAGGGAAAATGTGTAGCCTATCAGGAGCCAGGAGCCTGGAGTGAAAGTGAGAGTGGGAGTGTGGGAGAGCTGTTTTTCTCCATATGTGTTTTTGTCTTTGTGGTTTTTTTCCCTAAATGATCTTACTCACTTCAGAGAAAGGATTTTGAAATACCAGAGACAGGTAGCACAGCAGCCAGGAAACACCCTTTTGTGAAAAATTACATTTTCAGCTTGATTATTATTCCTAATCTGTTGTTAATAAGAGGATTGTCTTTTTATCCTAAGAAAATGTGCTGGGCTGACTTTATGATGCTGGTATTCCATCATCTGTCTTTTTGCTCAGAAATGGCTCCTGTAGCTTTAAGCTTGGCCCACAAAGAGAGAGATGGGGGAATGGTGGAATTTTTTCGCGGTTTGTATTCAAAACACAGAGAGATAAGGAGTGCAGTGCTAAAAAGAGTTCTCGGCTTTTGCAGAGGGAGAGACAGGGAGATTTTCTTTGTTTTTTTCACTGGTTTTCCTTGTTAGCTATGGCGAGGAAGGTTTCCCCCCCCAGGACGGTGTCTTTTTTTCTGGAACTGTTCGGCTTCTCTAGAGTCCAGAATACCAGGATAATAGCCCGGGGGGGTCCTCCAAGCTGCTCTTCAGCCTGGACCCTGGTCGGAGCCTGGAGGGATTGAGAGAGGCTGAAGAGACTGAGACATACTCACAGAGGTCTCTCTGAAGTACTAAAGGACTCTCTGAATTTGCCATCTCTTCAGAGCAATGGTCTTATGCCATTTTTTCCTGTTTCATTGTTTACTATTATTCTTTTTTTTATTCATTTGAGAATACTTTGCTTGTTAAATAAACAGGTTTTTTACACTTTTCTCCAAGGAGATTTTTCTCCTGAACCAGTTGGGGGAGGAGTTGCTGGAATTTGTTTGTTAGAGGAGACCCCTTAGGGAAATTTCCTCTTAAATTTTGCCCCAAACCAGGACAGAAAGGTAGGTTTTTCTTAACTGTCTTTAGTGATGGATATGTTAAAATTTGCTTTAATATGGGAATAGTATATTATCTTGGTTTTGCATTATTACAATAATTTCTCTTTTTTTGTTATATTTTCAAACCATTTCCCTAGTAAGTAAATCAGAGTCAACAATTCTCTACAATACTCTGAAAGCCCTTTTTAAGGTTGGTGAATATAGTTTTGTTTCTGATCTGATGCTGAGGCTTCAGGAAACTAGAAATTATGGCTAATAATTTTGCAGTTCCACCTTTGAATTTCTTTCTTACTTTTGACTCTTCCACTTTGGATGCTGAGGATTTTTTACTGTGTATTTCATTGATTAGATTGATTTCATTAATATCATTAATTTGATGATGGCACTGATTAGATGTTCACTTAGGATAATGTGTTAGATTCTTTCCTCAGAAAAAATGGTTCCGAAGTGACAACTTGTGATGCAGCTCTCTAGATTATTCTAATACAGAAGAAATTTTAGATATCTTATCCCTTCATTCTGATGCCAACACATTTTGTCTGTTTAGCAGTCCCTTCTCTAATGCAGTATAATGTCAGTGTTAGAAACACTTAAGTTAGACCATATACCCTGAAACATCCAAGAATGCAAAAACATCTGTCAGCACACTTTGCAGGTCACAGCCCAACCTCGGTTATGTGGTTGATCAGGTCTTTTTTTTCACTATAAAGCTGG
Organism: Serinus canaria; assembly: GCF_022539315.1. Lineage (NCBI taxonomy): Eukaryota > Metazoa > Chordata > Aves > Passeriformes > Fringillidae > Serinus > Serinus canaria. Next base: position 14,527,687 of record NC_066343.1, read on the forward strand.
GGGAACATGTTCTGCATTCCTGATTTCCACAGGTTTTAGCTTTCAAGAAAAGAAACGTAGTCCTGTATTCTATGAAGGACAGAGATGAAAAATCCTACTCTTCCTCCAAGGAACAGCAATGAAAGACTATTGGTGTTTTCAAAAACTGACAAGCACAGAGCTTGCTAGATGACACACTACACAAAGATAAAAGGTAAGCCTAAAATAAAATGATCCCATGGCCTGAGCTCAAATTACTGACTCAGAGTGTTGGAGTACACCTGGTATTTTAAAGTGGACCTAAACTTGCTCTCTCATTTATCAAACCTGCCTAAATCAAATCAGACAGCAAGTGGTAAGGACCATTCCCAGCGACTTTATATATCAAAACGAATTGTACTGGTCTTATAGCCAGCCCAGCCTTCTCTAAGCATGCAGAATGGGTAAGACAGCTAAACCCAAAAAATTTAAATGAGAAAGGGGCAACTAAAACAATCTGGCATGAATAAACCTGCTCTAGAACTTTATATTAAATTCACAAGGCAGGCTTACAGAGAAGTGTCAATACTAAATTTTCATTTACTACATTCAGATCAGGATCCTTTACCACCTAAATAGGAGATGGACACTCTTATAGGTAGTAAATTATAGAGCTAAATTAATAACTACTAAAATAGATTTTTATTTCACTTCTGAAATACGGTCTCTGATAGCCACAATCAAAGGGACAGTGTCAAGCCTGGGATCGTCGCTGGGTGAACCCTGATTCAAACTCCATTGCTTCAGATACCCACAGTTCACGAAAGTTGTCTTGGATGGGTTAGTTTTATACAGTTTTTCTGCCTGGGGCAGAGGTTCTTCTATTCTTTTCGTTGCTTAACATATTCATGTAGTCTTCTTTCTCTGTGCTGGGCTGCACAAAGCCGTTTCTGGGAAGTGATGAATACTGATGTTAAGTTATGGGAACTTGACACTGGGAGGCACAAGATAACTCTGGTTATCTTGACTGTAGATATTTATTGAGTATTCATGGCTCTGGGTGTTTCATGGACAGTCCCATTAAAGAGCCCATCTCTGAACGGCCGCCACATCTTTAATTGTTAGTTAGATCTTTCCCTTTGCTCTCATCTGTGGTTGCACAATTTTGTGAGGCAATCTTTTCCCTGGCTGTCTGTAATTCCAGCCTTTAAAGATTGTCTCATACAGAGATAACTTATTCACAGCTTATTTAATGTATATTTTACATAAGCACAAATTATTTCATAACATATATTACAAAAACCATCTTCTCTTAGTGTGCGCAATACATGCACAATGTATGTACATTTAAAAGATCTTTGTATCTAGTAATGATTTCATTTTGCCTGAACAGCACATTATTTACATAAAAAAGCTCCATTAAAAACAAGCAGATGATGTATGGGTACTGTTATGAACAAGAAAAGGGTTACCCATTTTTTTTTTCCAAAAGTAGAATTACAAGTTTAACCAGTTCTGGCGAGGAGTGCTTTTGTTAGCTGGTTGTTGTAATCACCTGTTAAGTATCGGGTCGTTAGCCATCTATGGTTGAGAATTCACCCTATTGTATCAGCATCACCCTGCTTGTGGCCAGGTGGGAGGATGGCATCCCCCCCCCAGATGGTAGAGGGGAGGGAACCAGGAGTTGATATGCAGATAAGTTTAGAGCCAAAATACAATGGGGCCAGCCCCTATTCCAAACGCAATTAATAAACCCCTAAACCAGTGAGCCAATATGGAATTCAGAGATCAAAGTGGTCTCTAGACATCAGGGGTGAGGTGAGAAGCCAGCAGAGACTCTGAAAACCTTAATGGCCCCTCATCACAACTTAAGAAGATGCTGGTTAGAGCCAGGACCTAAGTCTGCCAACTGAAAATCGGGATCTTGGGGGTGTACACTCCTGCCTGCTCTCGTGAGCCTGGACCCCCAGCTCTGTCCCCTGGTGGACAAAGCTGCATTTGCCTCCTCCTCCGAGTCACTCCAGGGAGCTGCTATGGCGAACCCACGGATCCGTCAGGCCTCCCAGCCTTGAGCTGATCATTTTTATTAAAGGCATCAAAAAGGGAGAAATCTCTCCTGCCCTGCTTATTTCAGCTGGGGACTCGTCCGGGATTGCCACGCCTGAAGAGGACACCAGGACTGGGACGGCCGCCCACCCTGCGACCTCCGGGACAGCTGGCTACCAGGACCAGAGAAGATCAGCTCAGGATCAGTGATGCTGAGGAGCGCCGGATTGGTGAGAAAATACCGGCGGCGGGATTGGGAGTGAGTGGTGTGTGAATGAGACGAAGACTGGCTATTTCCAGATCTTTGAAGTGAGTGGGACCTCCTAGTACTGCGGTTTCAGACTCCCGCGAGGAGGCCGGCTGGGAACGGAGGGAAGCGTTTGGAATTAATATGGGTGAGAGCCTCCAGAGGGGGAGTCAGGGCCCCCCCCCTCCGGGTGTGCGGAGGAATTTTGGGTGAGTGGCACACACAGATCTCGGCGAAGGAGGCCGGGGTTTGTTTTAAGTCCTGACGAAGGAAGTCAGGCAGATTGTCTTGAGAAGGATTCGAGCAAGCTCAAAGCCCTGCAGGCAAACTAAGTCTTGAAGAAGGGAGTCAGGCCTCGGCGAAGGAGGCCAGGTTTTAAGTCCTGATACGTAGAGAAATCAGGCAGTTGTTTTTCCTGACGAAGGAGGTCAGGTAAAGTCCTGAGCTTCAGGCAAATTTGGAGTTCAGTAGAGGCTGGAACTCCTGAAATAGGTACCTTCTGGTGGATTTCTCTTCAAGGAGAAGCACCTTTGTGAGTTTTTGTGTTGAGACCTGAAAAAAATGGGAGGATGGAATAGCAAGAAGACAGGCAAGAGGCTGAGAAATATACCTCCCCATAGTCCTTTAGGGGAACTGTTGGAGAGATGGGATTCTATAGAGGCCACGAAGGGATTAGATCAGGTTAAGATGATCCATTACTGTGTAGAAGTCTGGCCAGAATTAGAGGTGCAGGGAGGATGGCCTTGGTGTGAGACAAGGGACAAGTGGAAGTGTCAGCAACTGAGTCAATATCTGACAGCTCAAGGGGATACCGATCCCGAGCAATTATTGTATGTAACTTGTTGGTTAAAGAATGCTATTGGGGATGAAGGTGTGCAGATTTGTAAAGCGCAGAGGAAGAAAGAGGGGAATGAAGGAGGGGATGCTGGAATTAGTAAAAGGTGGGAACCCCTAAATTATTTGCCTTCTGATGCCCCTCCACCTTATAATCCTCTTCCTCTGGCACATCAAAGGGCAGATCCAGCTTTTCCCCCGGCTCCTATCTCATTACCACCTCCTGTAATTCCTTCTTCTACCCCTTTGGCTTCCCCTACGACAGACCCAGTATCTCCCATCTCCCATGGTAACCACTCCCTCACCACCCCCTTCGGCTCCTCCAGTTCCCTCTGCACCACCACAAGTGCCTACTCCACCTGCTGCATTCTCCACCTCTTCTCAAGCTCTGATTAATATGCACTCAGGCCCTTCTCCCCCTCCTATTGCTATCCCTTTACCTCTTCCTAGCTGGGACGCAAATGCTTCCTTGTCTGGTAAACTGTTATCACCAAATACACCTGGTGACCTGCAGAGAGTTCATAGTAATCCTGATGTCTCTCAGATCGGTAGTTCAGTGTCTGAAGATGGGCCATACTGCAATACCCGATCTAAGACCTAAAAAGTAGAGAGACTTTTTCCCCTCAGAGAGGTTCCTATGGGAGGGTTAGCAAGAGGTGTTGGCTTTGTGAACGCTCCTCTAACTGCTTCTGAGGTGAGAGGATTCAAGAAGGAGTTAGGACATTTAGTTGAGGACCCAGCGGGCATAGCTAATCAAGTAGATCAATTCTTAGGTCCAAATATCTACACTTGGGGGGAGATGAATTCCATTCTGAATATATTATTCTCCCCAGAAGAGGTCCAAATGATTAGGGTAGCTGGCATAAAAATTTGGGAGAAAGATAACCGTCCCGGACCCCAGGTGCCATCAGAGGAACAGAAATTGCCATTAACTGATCCCAAGTGGAACCCTAATCAGGAGGAGGGGAGGAAGGCCATGATGGAATATAGGTCTTTGATAATTCGAGGGATCAAAGAATCGGTTCCCAAAGGAACTAATACCAAGTTGGCATTTGAGAGTACTCAAGAGAAGAATGAAACTCCTGCTACTTGGCTTAATCGCCAAGTAGCAGGAGTTTCATTCCTTAAAGCGGAATTTCCAGTTGTATTCCAAAATAGACCCAGACACCACAGAAGGTCAAGTGTTACTGGAGGTCAAATTTGTTACCAAATCTTGGCCTGATATACGGAAAAAACTGGAAAAGATTGAAGACTGGCAAGAGAAGGACATTAATGAGTTACTGAGAGAAGCATTAAAGGTGTATTTAAAGAGAGATGAAGAAAGAGCAAAGGCCAAAGCCAGGATCATGGTTGCGGTAGCTAGAGAAAGTGTAGGGGCAAACTACTCTATCCCACGATCTGAGGGTCCACCACCAGGAGGAGGCAAGGACTGGGCAGTACTGTCAAGTGCAAGTGGAATAGAGAGACCTCAAATCAAGTACTGCTATTATTGTGGAGGGATAGGTCATATAAGGAGGTTTTGTAGAAAGCTCAGTACTGATGAGGCAATAGCCAGGGAACAAGATGACTTAAGGAGGATTCTTAGGGGTGATTATTAAGGGTGTCAAGAGCTCTATATTTTAGGGGACCCCATGCAACATCTAGAGGAGCCCTTGGTATACTTTAGGAGACCCCTAAATGAAGGATTTGAATTTCTGGTAGACACAAGAGCACATTAAGCCTGTCTTAACAATGTAGCAGAAGATATAGTGCAATGCCCGAAGACATCTAGAGTTAGACAAAACAGCTGGGTGAAGAGATATCCAATAGCACCAGGATTGGGCAGTAACACCTCAATTTGTAATAAGTGACGTGAGATCAAAAAGGTACCTTATTGTTTTCTTGAAGTGTGTGCGAGAGTGAAGTCACACATAGTCGGCCTCAACTTCCCGGGCGGGTGGGAAGTGAGGGGCAGTAGAAAGAGTGCATAACCCGCAAACCAAGTTTTAGTCCCCGGGCAGGCGGGGGCTTTAGCTGAAGGTGTGTGTGACCTGCAAATCAAGCTATAGTCCCTGTGTAGGTGGGGGCTTTAGCCGAAGGGGTGTGTATAGCCTGCAGAGATGCACTATGTGTCTTGAGAGTGTGAAAGAATGTGAGAAAGTGAATGAGAAATTGAGTGAATGTAGATGAATGAAAGTATGGGTAATGTGGATTGTGCACATCTCCTTAGAGAGAAGTGTATTGTGTTGAAAAGTAGTGTGTGAAAAAGTTTGTTATGAGTGTGAGTGATTAAAAAGGTAGTTATTAAGCTGCTAGTGAAATTGAGAAACAGAGGCAAAAGATGAGTAGATAAGATCTTGAAAATAGAACAGAAAACTAGTAAGTAAAGATGAAAAAAAGAAAAAAAAAAAGAAAAAAAAAGAAAAAAAAAGAAAAAGGCATACCAAAAGAGAACTCCCAAAACACTATCTTGGAGTTTTGTTAGCTAACAGAAATAAATATAGCTCTTTGCAAATTACAAGGTATGAAAAAGTTGAGAGAAACATGCAAGCTATAGAAAAAAAAAAAAAAAAGAAATTAACCAATTTTATATAACACTAACCCAAGCGATTTGAGTTTTAAAGAAATCATTAATGCTTATACTTGCAAGCTCCTTTAAGGTACTCATGGCTAATTCAACTGTGCAGACCAGAAGAAAGAGTTGGACCCACTACACCAGATCCTGCACCACTCTCCCTTCCTGGCATTAGTTCACCTTCTGGCATTGGGCCAGAAACCACACCACTCCCATCCTCTAGCACTGGGCCAGAATCTGCACCACTGTCTTCTTCTGGCATTAGACCAAGATTCAACACCGCTTTCTTCCTCTGGCATTAGGCCGATTCTTCAACTTCTAGTGTTAGACCAAAATTCAACATCAGCTTCTCCCTCTGGCATTGGGCTAGAAACCACACCACTCGCATCCTCTGGTATTAGACCAAGATTCAACACCACTGTCTCCCTCTGGCATTGGGCCAGAATCCACACCACAGTCTTCCTCTGGTATTGGACCGGGATTCACCTTCTCCCTCTCACCTTCTAGCATTAGACTAGATTCCAGATGATTCACCCCCTAACTCAGGACAGGAGTCAACCACATCACAAGTTAATTCACCAGGGTATACTGTTACAAAAGGACTAAAAGACTTAAAATTGACTCTCAGAAGGACGAGTCAAAAGGACTGAACTGTATGAGGAAATAGATTGGTATCAGAATCATAACAAATCTTAAAGTGTTTTAAAAAAAGTTCTGTGCTTGAAAAAGGTTGCAAAAAGTTAAGGCTGTTAATGAGTAATTTCAGTTAAGTTCCCCCAAATTAAGACCAAAGACACCAAGTCAGTCCTCTACAGAGTACCCTCCCCGGGACAGACCAAATTAGTGAAGACAAACCAAGAAAGGTTTAACCAGAAGAATGGGTAAAAAGGACTCTAAAGAGCTGGAAAAACCCCAAGAGGCAAGGCCGGGTGGGGAGGCTGTGTAAGAAGACCCATACCGCACTCTTGGGAAGAGTAGTAATGATGGATTTCATTCCTGGTGGTGCTCAGGGGAGCCCAGGAGAGCCATGCAGTAAATACTACCAACTCCTCTAGGAGGAAGAAATAAGTTCCTTGTCGAGAGTCCACAACAACTTTAACCCTGATTGTGTTAACCTCTCCCCACTAGTCTTTTTGTCAAAAAGATGAGAAAATGTATTGGCCCAGAATACCACCACTTTAAGCAGACACTCCTGGGAGGATGCCCTGTAAGAGAAGCCTGGTTACACTTTGAACGTGATGCTACTAAGGCAAGCCTGGTAAATTCTATGCTCATAATTTAAAAATTGCAAGTTGATGTGAGCTTAAGTTAAAGCTCGATCAAAGAAAAAGAGGGGGGAACTGTTATGAACAAGAAAAGGGTTACCCATTTTTTTTTCCAAAAGTAGAATTACAAGTTTAACCAGTTCTGGCAAGGAGTGCTTTTGTTAGCTGGTTGTTGTAATCACCTGTTAAGTATCGGGTCGTTAGCCATCTATGGTTGAGAATTCACCCTATTGTATCAGCATCACCCTGCTTTTGGCCAGGTGGGAGGATGGCATCCCCCCAGACAGTGGAGGGGAGGGAACCAGGAGTTGATATGCAGATAAGTTTAAAGCCAAAATGCAGTGGGGCAAGCCCCTATTCCAAACGCAATTAATAAACCCCTAAACCAGTGAGCCAATATGGAATTCAGAGATCAAAGTGGTCTCTAGACATCAGGGGTGAGGTGAGAAGCCAGCAGAGACTCTGAAAACCTTAATGGCCCCTCATCACAACTTAAGAAGATGTTGGTTAGAGCCAGGACCTGAGTCTGCCAACTCAAAATTGGGATCCTGGGGGTGTATACCCCTGCCTGCTCTCGTGAGCCTGGAACCCCAGCTCTGTCCCCTGGTGGACAAAGCTGCATTTGCCTCCTCCTCCGAGTCACTCCAGGGAGCTGCGATGGCGAACCCACGGATCCGTCAGGCCTCCCAGCCTTGAGCTGATCATTTTTATTAAAGGCATCAAAAAGGGAGAAATACCTCCTGCCCTGTTTATTTCAGGTACTCCAGCTAGAACCAATAATAAAAAATTTCTTGTTCTGCTGTGGGCTCTGTTAAAAACTGTAAGAATGGAAAATGTAAAAAGAGAAGAACATCTGTGACATTAAATAAAGGATTATCCTTATTTGCGAGGAATCAGAGAAAAATATTTACAGTGTTAACATTTAAGATAACAATAAAATAATATTTGGTACCCTAGTGCTCCAAAAAACATAGCCAAATCTCTTGTCCCTATATAAGGTCACATCTGGTCTCTTTCTATCTTGAATGCTACATAGCTATGTGACTTTATGTATATATGAATACGTATATACAAAATTACATATTCATTTATATGTGTATAGATATGCATTGCCTCTTCATTCCCCGCCCCCCCCCACCAAAAAAAGAAGAAGAAAAAAAAGGACTAAAGGACTGGATCCACAATGAAAAAAGATACCTCATGACTCCTCGTAGTCATTTAAGGGAAGGAGAAGTGACTATCTTTTTTTGAATCTGCAATTTTGGACAAATGTTTTCTTTTCTTGGTTTGAATTTAGGCATGTTAATTTAACACATAAATTGCAAGGGAAAACATGCTTCTTTCAGTAAAAGCTTTGGGTTTTTATCTTAAACCCAGCTAGCTTCCATTTGCCTCATACTAAGGAATCTTACTTTTGAAGCTGCCACCAAGCTTTCACATTCCAAAAACAAGGCACGTAAGACCATCATTCTTGCAGAATTATCCAGGAATTCCTTAAAGTAGGTTTAAACATTTCCCCCTGGTTTAAAACCTGACATCATTCTTACTCCAATACTACCAATTTTTAGCATTAAATAATGTTTAATTTCTTGTAAAGCTCATTACAATCTCCCAGGCTATGCTCAAACTTGATTCCATTATTTTCTTAAAAGGAGTACAATTTTACCATTTTCTATTTTATTACTTCCTCACTGATTTTCACATCTTCACAAGTTAAATTTTAAAGCAGTGATTCTAATGCTTACAGAATGCAACGGGCTTACCTTAAGGTAAAGACAAGAAAATAACAGATACAGCCACTATGAGAGTGAGCCCCTGCAGTGATGATGTACTATGTGTATGAGAAGAGCTTAAAAAAAATATTTTTAAGGGACATTTTATTTTCCATTTAGTCCAAATTCCTCTGAAATTATTTTTCAGTCTGTAAATTCAAGTCCATAATGTTATGTTACCAGGCAAATATTTTTTAATAAAAGCCACCTCGAGAATTTCAGTTTACTGTTTCAAAGGACTGATTATTTATTATATTTTATTACATTTACCATTATATTAAAATACAATTTCATTGCCTTCAAACTTTATTTTATGTATGTATATATAAGTTGCATTTGTCCAAAATAATGTAAAATGTCTTCTAGAATGCTTTTAATGTAATTGCCTGGGCTTGGGTATTTTGTGAATGTGTTTTTTTTGTTTGGTTAGGTGTGTGTGTTTGCTTGTTTGGTGTGGTTTTTGTCTGTTTTAATTAGTTGGTGTGGTTTTTTTGTTTTTTTTTTTTTAGGGATGGGCGAGTGGGTGTGTGGGCTTTTGTGTAGCTTTCTCTTACCCTATTACAATATAGAAATAATTTTAATTTTTGCATAAGTCCGTCAGAATATAGCTACATTCCTAAAAATGAAAGAAAATTAATTAAAAGATCAAGCTACCAATGCTCATGATACAGTGAAGTACTGCAAACCAGCAGTTTAGTTAGGGTCAAAACATCATCAGGCAGAGAAAAGCTTTCAGCAGTTGTTTAACTTTCTTTTACACCTCACAGTTATCACAGCTGCAATTTGTGTCACCACAGCAAAATATTGAAATAATGTTATCATTAGCAAGACAATGTAACTGTTTCTGACAAGGCAAGCTCTCTAAAGCTAGGAAATACTACTGTCAATCTGGTCACACCTTAATTTAGCTCCCATATTTCCTAGGGAAACATGGTAGTTATTCCCTTACTCTTCTTTCTACTTAATTCAGTGTCCTTTGGTCTCGTAGAGGACTGGAATGAGCGAAGTAGATTATTTTATGTGAGAATGGGGCAAGAGAATGGCCCTGGAAGATAAGATCCCTCTTCATTTGGCCCTAGGGTTCCTTCCAGTAAGCACCACCTTATTTACTGGTAAATATAGTAGAGATCCTGTGGCTATGCTGATACAAAACATATCCCAGTTCTCAGGGCTATAGCATGAGGCTCCAGTGTTGTCATGCATTAAAAGATTTCTCTTAAACCTTGTTTAAGAGAAATCTTAATGACTAAGATTTGTCTGTCAGATATCATTCACAGACAGGGCTGGGGATGGGGACTTGGGCCACCCTGGGTATCTTTGAGAGGAAAAGAAGAGGAAGGGGATTGGAGGGCTCTTGAACTAGGATTGCAAACCAAATAAATACAGACTCTGATTTGCAGTATCAAACACTTCTTTACTGAAGTCATCAGAGGTGTACTTGTGCACAATGAAAAGGGAAGTCTCTGATCCTAGCACTTCAGGGTAGGTAGCCAAATGTTTTGGCCAATTCTGATATCTCTGCATTTGGGATTAGCATCTCTCCCTCACCTCAAAGCTATGCTGTGAAAATAATTCATTAAATATTGTTATCCTAGTGATAATATCTGAGAATTTCTGGAAGTAGGTTATCAACAATGTCCACAGAGCATAGTTTGAAAGGGGGAACATTTAATTGAACAGTGTCTGCTATTAACACTGAATGAAATGTGCACTCAGTCAGATGAACTACGTTTCCATAGCAAATACTCATTCTGCAATTTTCTAACTGTCAAGTAATTAATTCTGAAATCCTGTTAATTTTCTTTTAACAATTTTGTGGTTCCTTAATAAGCAAGCACACTACAACTAATACACAAATTTCAGTAGAGACCTGCCAGTTTGAGAAAAGACATTTGATCAACACTGGCACTCACAATTGTGAATCAGATTATCCAATTTACTGAGTACCTAGTTTCAGTAAAAATGCTAGATTCTTTTATTTGTCTTGCAGCATGAGAATGTGTAAGGAACAGAACTCATGCCTTATCTATACCTATTCAGCCAAAGAAATCTGAAGAATCTAAGCCTTACTCAGAGTTGAAAAAAAAAATCAGTTTACTTAAATATAAGGATTTATTGACCAATTTAGTTAAAGACAGTTAAAGATATTTAAAGTTATTTAAAAATACAAGAAGAAAATGAAAGTAACAATTCATCTTAAATTACAATAGATCCTTTTTGGGGGAAAAAAAACCCTGCAAAGTTACAAAATTTAATACAGAAAGGCTTCTAATAAAGATTTTTTAAAATAAAATAATTTCAAAGTAAAACATAGTAACTGCTTTCTTACCAAATCAGCCATTCTTTCAATATCTGAAGCATAAGCAAATTAAAACACTAGACTGTATTGTTTCACTAAATATAAAGCAATGCTTTACACTGATGAATTTAAGTGTGAGCGTATCTCTCTGTCTATTTTAAAAGTAGATTAAAGCCAGTTTCAGTAATATTTTGGTGCTGAATCACCAACCACTTCAAGAGGGTAATGGCATTATAATGTACATAAAATGTCTATATGATAATATATTAATGTAAGTAGGCTATTATGTCTATCTTAGTTTTAATGTATGATCCACTAAACTTCTTTTTCAGAACTATACCACCTATTTTGATGTCAATATAATGTTAATAGAAAAACACCTTAATATAAGTTGAAAACAAAACCCAAATACAATTACAATGCATTTCAAGTCTACTGTAAAGGTTACAAGAAGAGTTTTGGAATCTGTCTTCTTGGAAATTTTTAAATTTAAATAGAGATAAATCCAGAGAATTATCACAGAGCAGATTCCTTGAGGGAAAACATTGTTTTGGGCAGCATTTTCTAGATAACTTTGCATAGCATAGGGTAAACTATGGCAGTAGTGCATTGAACAGTGTCTTTCATTCATAATTTGACATTTGAGAAATTGTCCTCTTCTGTTCAATTGTTAACTGACATCTATAGGTGTAGCAGGCAGAAACGGATTTTCACTGAGCTTTCTTCCCTGGTGTAATCCTTCCTGAGAAGCATCTTAAGAAGCTGTAATTACAGGAAAAGTGGTCATTTAAATAGCAGTCAAAAAATGATGGTTCTGAGCCTAGTCTCTTGCTCATTCTTGGACTGGCTTTGCCTCCTTCAGTGGAGCCTCTGAGAGCCTCTGGGCTGGGAAAACTCACTTTGCTTGAAGACAACCTCATCCAACAATGGCTGCATTGATTTCAAGTAGATCAGTTTAAGTAACAGAAATCCCACAAGAGCCACCCCAGAAAGGTGATCAATATGTTAATCAGAAGTTATATGTGATTCAGATACCAAAAATATATCTTCAGCCATTCTTTCATAGAACAGAGGGTGAACTGTAATTTTATGTTGTATTCTGATTTTGATGGTGAAGTACCAACTTTCACACATTTCCTGTTTAAAGTCCTCACTCTGATAGTGAGATCTGGACTGAATTTCCTCCTTCCCTTGAGGAGATGAAAAGGAAAATCTTGGTGTTTGCAACAATGCTCTGACAGTGTTAGTCAGAAAAATATCTTTGAACCTGTCTTCACACAGAAATTTTTATTGCGAAGTTAAGAGGATGTGCCCTAAAACCCCACGGAAGCTAAGTATTGTATAGGGCACACATAAGTTTTTACTTTGGTACCTTCACTCTGCCTAAAATTTCCACTTCTGCAAATTTTCCTGTATTTGGTTGTATTGTTGTGACTTCAACTGAACATTTCACATAGTGATGAATAGGTTTGTTATATAGGAAACATTCTGGGTACATTTTAGCTCCACTTCTGACCCTGAACAAATTTTGTCTCACTGAAGTCTATGAAATGCACCAGACTTAAAAGTTGCAAGTATTAGGCAGATTTTGATGCTCAGTTGTCAATAAATTGTAAATAAGAGAATTTATGCTGCTCAGTCTAGAAATAAAGACCGCAGACATGAATGACCTTTGGTTGTAGAACAGTTGTAGAACAGCTTCCAAGTTTCTTCTTATAGAAGAGCATAATACATTTAAATTGAACTCAAAGTTCTACATTAAAATATTTGGTTATCAAGCTTGATAATACTGCAGATTCACAAGACAGGCCAGGTGCTCTTGGAATGTTTTTTCTAGGTCCAAAGTTAATTAAAAAAAAAGACTAACAAGCCGACTTTATCATCTTTTATATTGAAGATTCATGCTGTATTCCATCCAGTTCATTCTTTCCACTAAGGAAAAATCTCTAGTGAACCAAACACACAATGAATGACAAACAAATAACTAAGGTAAGTATTGCACTCCTTTATAAATTATATTAATTTTTGTTTGGCTTTTTTTTCCTTCTATAAAAAGGTTCAACTCAAGTTCATATTTTCAAGCTGCTTTTAAACTAGTCTTTGGTTTAACCCCAGTCAGGAATCAAGTACCACACAGCCACTCATTTGCTTGCCCTCAGTGAGAAGTGGAGTTGGAAGAGAAGTAGGACTTGTGGGTTGAGATGAAAGCATGATAACAAGAGAGATAAAATTAATAACAACAACAGCGACAATAGAAACAACAACAATACCAATTGTAATGATAAGAAAAGAGAGGGAGGAATAAAACCCAAGAGAAAGAAGTGATGCAAAATAACAGTTGTTCAGTACATGCACTGAATTATCCCCAGCCCAACCCTGGGCAGTGCTCGCCCTCTCTCAGCCAATTGCCCCTAGTTTATGTGCTGGGCATGATGTTCTATGGTGTTGGAATAACCCTTTCCAATGACCCATTCAGGTCCCCGATCTGGCCATGTTCCCTCCCAGCTTCTTGTGTAGCTCCTCATTGGCAGAGCACAAGACACTGATAAGCCCTTAACTCAGGGTAAGCACTGCTTAGCAAGAGCCAAAACATCAGTTCATTATCAACATCACTTCACACTGAACAGCACCTCACCTGCTACTGGGAAGAAATTTACTCTATCCCAGCTGAGATGAGAAAAAGCAACATCCAAGAATTTCTTCCTTGTTAAATTTCTTCCAGTATTATTTAAATTGTAGTAAGTTCCATTTTATTCCTTGTAGAGCTACACAGACATGTCTAATTTATTTTTACTCTAATACATCTTTTCTTGCTCAAACAAAGTAGAAAGTCTGAGTTATCTTTTAATTTCTCTGATTGTTTATTTTTCAGAAATTAGTACTTGTATAGAATCTGTCAGATAATGATAAATTTAAAATGTTAATTTAAGAGTTCCCCAAGGCTTTAATTCTCAGGCTTTCTCTAGTAATTAGCTACTCTGTAAATGCAAAGACATAAATCTGGTATTCAAAGAGTATCAGCAGTGCCATGTGGCTGTAAGATCTTTTACTTGTCAGTTGAAGAGATAGCTACAAACTGTAGCTAGGACAAAATTTTCCTAGCATTTACCCTTAGTCTAGTGCTTGCTTAGTTTATAGAGTAGTGAATATATTTAAGTTATCTAATAAAATTCTTGCTGATTAATGGAGAACTTACCAAGATAATTTTTAATGAAATATTATCTCAGGATGAGGACATACTTTATCCCATTTTTTTAAAATTGATATTTTACCCTAAGTTTTAATATCTGAAAGGAGTATCTTAACCATCACATTTCTGGTTGTATTACTTGAGAGCAGTGAAGGATGTCAATATTTTGTTTCTAAAATCCAATTCATTCAGCAACTACTCTTTAATATCTGAATAATTCTTTGGAAGTGGAAAGCTATTCTTACTTGAAATTTTCCAAGCTAATATCCTCTTTAACAGATTTCCCTCTAATGAGATTTTAATTTTTTTTCATTTTTCATTTTTCATTGTGGTATCAGAATCAGATTTTTATTTCACAAGGGCAAGATTTTCTATATGCATTAAAATTGTATATGCATGGACAGTGAGATGTGCTTAGCCACTTATATTCTTTCATTATTTCTTTTCTAGTTTGAAGCCCATTGACCAATCAGCAAGTCTATATTGTCTTAGTAACACAATACTACTAACTGAAGAGACCACCACTTAGAAAATAGCTAGGGCTCAAACTTAATTGTTGGAAGATTTGAGCAGCTAAATGAAAAGCTTATGCTAGGATTAAATCACTGAAAACCAAAAATGTAAATGAAAACCAATCAGGTTTCCTCTCACCATTACCATTCATGAATATAAAGAAATTATCTAGTTATTTAGCACTATTGGTTTAGGAAGGCTAAAGGCAAACTTATACATTTGGGTCTTGGGCAGAATCTTAGAATGCTTGTTTCCTTCCATCTGCAGAAGTCAGTTCCTCCAAAGACTATTTATTTGCCTGTCCCTGATTACAATATCAAATATCAGCTTCACAGAAGCAGCAATGAATTGAAAAACACTACAATGATGCATAGTGGTGTTAAATATGCCACAGATTGGCTGGTGCATGAATGGTGGGAGGCAGTGTAACACTGGTGAAGCATGTATAAATGAGTCAGGAAAAAAGGATTTTTTTGTATTACACCTTAGATTGATCAGTGCATATGAAGAATTATATACGTCCACACTCCTGAATTCAACTTTAAGATCAGAAAAGAAAGTAAAGTAATTGTATTCAACATCACAACAGCTTTTCCATTTTTAGGAACATGCAACTGGGGAACATATTTACAAACATACCCCCCCGCCTCCGAAAAAAACCCCTCTGTGTTAAATTGCATCTATGAAACTAGTGAATTAACCTCACATCTAAAAAGGCAACACACAAGGTTTAGCATGCATTTGCAAGCAGGGATTGTCAGGAGTCCTAAATACAGCACTGGTTATTTACTTTCATTTAAAAGAGTAGTAACAAAAGTCACCTGCAGTAGAAGTAATTGTACTGTACCTGCTGTAGTGTCTCTGGGAACTGTGACAATCCATCCACCCTGCCTCAGTTTCCCTGTGTGATAGCCCAGACCTTCTAGGAAGATTGTCAGGTTCTCAAAACAAAATGTTGCAAGGAGCTAATTGATTCTCCTGAGAGGAAAAGTGAATAAACATTTGTTATGGTAAATTACCTCTTTTATCAAATTATAACATTTATAATTAAAATAAATATTTATTCCATCTTGGCTCTACTTTCAACAACCTCCTTACTGGTCTGTCCTTAGCTGAGACAGACTAACCCAAAATGTCCATCTTCCTCTTATCAACAAATACATCTTTAACCAAATTTGGTTAGGACTGTTGTCTCATACCTCTGTGTACCCCAATCTCAAGAACTGAATATTTGGCTCAATTAATTGGAAAACAGTGGTGTAGTTTCCTTTCTGTAATTATAGATGTTTATGTAATTCCAGAGACAATTCTCTGTGGGGGAGGAAATTTTGCACCATTGTGTTCTGGTAAAAAGGGGTGACAAAAAACAGTAATGTCCCATTAGTGTTGTTCTCCTATATATTTAAGGATATGATGGAAGCTCACTTGCTAGAGTAGTTAACTTGTTACCAGATGACCATTACTGAGGCCAGCTGCCACAGAGAAACCTCTGTCCGCACTGTTAAACTCTCTAAAAAGCTGCCACAGCTGCCCCCTAGACTTGTTGTCCTACCCCACGCTTACTTCTAATGTATACACTTAAAGATGAGAGAAAGCCCTAATTGATACAGACCCCCAAAAACCAAATAAAGAAATAAAGACCAGAATAAATAATTACAGTGTTTTTTCCAATTATTTAGTAGTAGATAGGATTGAATTCAATTGCCTAGGAATTTACCTTTTCCATATTATACCAATATGATATAACTGCATTGTCTTCTGTATTTTAAAACCTGCTACATCTCCCCAAGAAGATCTGCCTGCTTTGGAGAGAATAAAGTTTCAAATTTTATGGCTCTAAATTGTAATGCATGAGCATTTCTTCATGTACGTCAGACCCTCTAAGGTGCACATGGCAGCATCTAAATTAGATTTGTTCTCTGAAAGGTAATGTCTTAAGTTTTTCTCTAAGAGGTAATGCCTTAAATTCCTTTATGACATCCTACGTGTTCTCAAAGACTAATTAAATCCTTTATGTTTTGCAGTGACAGAGGAGATTACAGACCCTCTAAGAAATGATTTAACAGCACTTTCTACGATAATGAACTGTCACTAATGCTTGTTGTCTCAGTAAGTAGTTCAAAATAACTTTGTAAATAAATAATGGAATAGGGGTAATTTTTGTTCTTCAGAACTTCTCTCTCTTCTGCTTCAACAGAAGCAGCTGGAGCTGTAGTACAACAGGAAGTGAAAAAACTGCCAATATCAGCACAGCAGCTGCTGACATTCTACAAGTTTTCTAGGAGTACCTGTTAGAAGAAAATACTCTGGAGGCAGCAAAAGGGTAGTAAAAGGGAAGAATGGAGTTTATTGCAACTCTTAGGACTGAAAGCAGAACTTGGGTATACTTTAAATGAGGATTTCTACATTGAGTTGATTGGTGGTAGTTCACTACCAATGCACTCCGTAGGTACCAGAAGCAATGACAAACTGTAACCGGGGTAAACTAGACCAAGTAGCCAGTATGGGCAACTGAGAAGCTGCTGAAAAATGTACCCATCTTTTCATAACTCTCATTAGACTGATGCACAGACTTCAAGTTTGTACTACGTACATGCAGAATTCAGGATTTTAATGCAAGTAATCACCTACTTATAACTAGACAAAGTTCTGTCACAGTTGTGACAGTTTCGTACCATATGTAAGATTATAGATGGGAATAATCTTTGCCTCTAGAACATGGGAATGACCGTGGTCCATGTATATTCTGAAGGATAGTGCTGTAAGTGTGTGTTTTCTGCTTGTTATGGTTACCAGATGCGTTAACATTTCTTGGGAAATAACAGTGAGCAGCTTTAAGTAAAGTGTTTGCTTTTGTGTTAGTGCCAAGTTAAAGTGAGTTTTTTGTACATATGATGATCTCCCATCTAGTATTAACTACAACCCATATCTCATACAATAGTGGAAAAGGAGTTTTACAGTTTATATTTACATTGCTGCAAAATCGAGTGGATATTTTATATATTACACAAAAATATATTAAAACTACTTTTGGCAGCTATGCCCTATGATAAAAATATTTTGAATTGCAGAAGGGAAACAAACTCTTCTGTGGGAACAGAAGAGTTTATGAACTATGTCAGAATTCATGTCAAGTAACAGAAATTGCTAACAGATGAATAAAGAAATTTTATCTTAAAATGAAAATGTGTAATCCTAACTGCCGCCTGATAGGACTTTGTTCATAACCAGAAGCCTACATCTTCCAGCAATCAGAAGTCCAGATGAATAGTCCTAAAACTTGTTCTTTGGCTTCCAGGTAGCTGTCGCACTGTAATCTATCAGAGAAAAACACTAATAAGCTCTGAAAAAGTCAATAAATAGAGAACCAGATTGGCAAGAGTATACTTATTCTCACTTTACCATCCTTCATAAATATTTAATTCAAAAATATTTATGTAAATGCTGTAAAAAATCCCAAGCTCAATTTTCAGCGAAGACTTGTGCTTTTTCTGGAAAAGGCTATTCTGGAATCTTACTCAAAGACAAAATATCAATTAAATTATTATATTTAGTGTAATTTAGGACCTTCAACAGTTGAAGATGTAACAGTCATAAAGCAAACATTCTCTGTGGTGTGATTATAATGTTACACTGTAGAGCTAGAATTGAAGCATCCCTATCTCAGAAACAGATGAGCTATCTAAGAGAGTTGTGTGTGGTACCTAATATTTTAAATTAGAGAGTAGACTGAGTATGTCTACCCACTACAGTGCAGAAATAAGACCCATCTTGTTAGTCATTGATTTAATTGATTCAAATTACTACACAATGTTATTTTCCTATCACAAGTAATATCTAAATTAAATTGACATCAACTTAACCATCTCATGCTATTATTTTGTTGAGTGTTGGATATTAAAGCAGCTGTGCTGGCAAAGCAAATCTTCAATGATTACCTAAACCTAAGCTTTCTACTATCTCTCTGGAAAAAGTGGTTGTCTTAAAAGTTCTTTTATCTCATACACTTTGATTTAGAACACTTATACATTATTGAAATCAGGGATCAGAATAATTTAAAGGAGTGTTCAACGAAATCCATCAATATTCCTGCTTTATTATATAGCAAATAATTTAATATATCTTTCCAGATAACTTCAAAATGAAGAAAAATTTTGTTTGGTTTGCACACTTCTTTTTCTTTTTGGCTCAAGATGGGGGGAGGAGAAAAAGGAATTTCACTGAAAATCTGTGTTAGCTACTGGAAGCTAAGGTGATTAGTTCTTGCATGCATATTTATGTCATAGTTAGTGATGTATTCCTGACATTCCTACCTTTCTACAGGAAAGAAAACATTTTAGAGGAGAAAAAAAAGTCTTTATTGGAGCTACATCTGAATTTTTTCAATTTCTACATCTCCTGATTCTGAGCAAATTGAAAATTCATAGTCCATCAGGAGAAAAATGCCAGGCAATCTGAAAATTACCCAAACTTTTAGAATGCCTTTCTATTCTTTTGTTATAAAAGAAAAAAAATATTAAATAACTGGCAAATATGTCAGTTAAACTTCAACAAGTAAGTCTGCTTTCTTACAGAGAAAGCAAAATTGCTATACAGGGCTTCTGCTAATGGACTGTGTTCTCCAGTATTTACTTCTGTACCAAAAAATGCTTCTACAAATATAATGTTGATCTGGTGAGTGGCCAGTACAAGCAGATGTAGGAAACTTAATCACAAAAAAAATTGAGCTGTTTGGTTATGCCAAGGTGAATCTGCTAAACAAGCCTACAAACCTGCCACGCCAACACAGGAGTCACAGAATATGCAAGACCCTACAGAGCTGCAGCTCCTTTGCTGGAAAAGCAATGAGTGTGGTGTGCCCTCCCTCACCAATAAAGAGCTACTTCTCATCAATCACAAGGCCAGCTTTAATACCATGAGATTCTAATTTGCTCTAGTTCCCATGCTGTTTATTGTACCCCAATTTAATCACATCATCAGCTCATTAAACATCCAAAGATTTCTGAAAATTTGTGTGCAAGAGGCTTTGAAGCTTCAGTCTTGTTTTCAAAATTAATTAATTTATTTGAAATCTAAGTTCCTTTGCCATGAAATGAGATAAAGTTGATGAAGTAGTGAGAGGAAAATTAGAACAATTGTCTGAAAGTTTGGTGTCATATTTCATCATGCTTTTTTAAAAATAAGTGGGATACCTGCCCAAATGATAGGATTTGTGAGGTTAGAGGGGGAATGAATCCTCAAAATTCATGATACTCCTTGTTTCTACTTGTTGGAATGCAAGCCTCTCTGAGTTCCTCAGAGAGAGAGAGATGAATGCAGGGGTTGAATTAAAGCCTTTGGAGAAATTAAGATAAATGAAGCCACAAGATATGAAGTAGAAGTGTAGGTTTAAGTTTTAAGTAAGTGGAAGTGTAAGTTATACAGCAAGTTAGCTCCAGACATAACAAAAATATAACATAACTTTGCTTGTGCCTCTGGAACAGATATGTGTAAATAGGTAGAACTAGTCACATAAATAGATAAACTTATATATGTAAATTTTAAGTAAGAAAACAGATAAATATTTGCATAGATAGATAATAGTATAAACGTAGTTTTTTAGGTAAGTATTGACACTACTTCCGTACTACTTGCACACATTAGAATCAAGTTTAGATCGGTTTAGAAAAATGTTTTAGAGTCGTGTTTTTAGCTGATTGGATATTTTATGAATAAATTGCCCTGTAATGGGATGCAAGAAACAACAACCACAACAACAAGAAGAGGAAAGAAGAAGAAGTAGAAAAGAAAGAAGTAGAAAAGGCTATGGTCCCTTCTGTTGCTGCTCCGAACATTGGACTCTATGCCAGGGAACAACTGTTGCTGCTGCTGCCTCTGTGCCTGCACAGAACCTGGGACTCTATACCAGAGAGCAGCCTTGTAGCAGCAACTTCTGCTTCTTGCTATGCCAGAAATCTTTTAGCATGGACTTTAATAACTTGAACTCCTTGCCTTCAAGACTGATGTATTCATGCAATAAAAACTTTATAGCAACCAACAACTGCTCTTGTCTCTTTGAAGACCCGAGGCCCAAAACAAGCTTGACTCCACTCATGTAGGTTCCCTGAGTTCCTGTCAAAACCTTGTGTTTTTCTCTCCCAAATAGAATATGCAGGAATTTTACCTTTTTGAAAGTACAATTAGATTCACCTCTGCTTCTCCCAGTTTTATATGTTGATATGTTTTTTCTCAAGTATGACACCTCTTTAACCTATTTCAAATGCTTATATTTTTGCGTACACATAAAAGACCGAAACAATTAAAACTAAAATAAATATGTCTACCTGCAATCTGTGTTCTTAAATACGTCTACTATTGTTACCCAATCACACTCCTCTGCATAGTGCTTGCTACTACTCCTAAAGCTCACATATTGCTGTACATTGCAAATAAATACAAAGATAATGATCTATCACAGCAGAAAATTATGAGTACAGAAGAATTGCTTTGAGGCACTGGAGGAATAAATCATCCATGAGGTTTAGTTGTGTAAGTGATTTTTGTTGTGCCAAAGAACAATCATTCTCTAAGCTAACATGGGAAGTCTGACACAGCAGCTGCCATATAAAGGTAGAAAATTTATGTTTTTCTCTGCCTGGTCATATAGCCTATACCATTTATATAGTGTATTTCCATGAACTATAGACATTTATCAACATATATCCTTTTTTTTTTAAATTCCTTTACCTTCAGAAGGTATTTTATTCAACCCTAGAATATGAACCTGTGATGAACAGTAGCACTGCTTTCTGGAGGCGACCATCTGCTGGCTACAGATAATCCAGATAATCCAGGTCAAACTAGAAACCTAAATTCTACACAACTGCTATGCAAAGAGATTGGAATTCTAAAGGATTTACATACATTTTTCTTCCATTTACACTTGTTATCTGTTATAATCAATACAAGACACTTACGAAAAAGTGAGCTAAGTTTTATCTCTTTCTGTGCAAAATCAATTATTGCACGACAGAAGTGCCAGTCAGTAGGACTTCTGTACAAATAATGAAATAATTCAAAGCATTTTTTTTCTAGGAGTTAAATGAAGGTTTAACACGCAATTCTTTATTCTTGATCATATTGTCCAGAAAAAAATAAGCATGGACTTATTTTCAAAACCAAAGATGTCAGTGCATAGCATTGTAAACATTAAAAGAATACTGTTGAAAAATGAGAGATAATTAAGTTCAACTATATCAATGGGACTGCTCATTTGAGCAGTTTTTTGTGGATTGATAACCATTATAATTTTAATCAATTTCTGGGCTATTTCCTGCCTTATATCTAACCCAGGCTGTCTAAATAGATACACAAAGGTACAGACTTTACAAAATTAAATAGAAACATGAATGTATAACGATTAGCACATAATAATTTTTAAATCTGCATGTTTTCAATCCTCATTATGCTAATGGGATTTTTTACGCTGAGAAACCAAGTAAAAATAATAAATAAACTGGTCCAAATTTGATGTTGCTTGCTCTCATGGCATTGCCTTGGCCTCTCACCAAGTTGCTCTTTCATTCTTCCTTCTTAACAGGATGGGGGTTGAAAATAAGATGGAAAAAAGTTCATGGGTTAATATAAAGAAATGGAGATCCCTTACCAGTTGCCATCTTGGACAAAACAGTCTCAACTTAGGGAGTATAAATTTATGAACATTGATATTTAAAATTTATTTGAATAGCCAGAAACAAGGACAAAAGCTAAAACTCGTTTCATCACTCTCTCACTTTCCCCAAACCTAACTCCTTCTCTCTGGTTTCTTCTATTGAAGAATACAGAGGGGCGGGGAGTCAGGGTTGAGGTCAGTCCATAAAAATTCTTCCCTGCTACTCCTTCCCCCTCATACTTTTCCCCTGTTCCTGAGTGGGTTCCCACATTAAGCTGCAGTTTCTTCCATGAAATACTCACCTTCTACTCCAGTGTGGTCCTCCATGGGCTGTAGAGGACAAATTGCTTTAACATGATCCTCCCAGGCTGCAAGAGAATCTGTGCCCCAGGGTCTGGAGCACCTCCTCCCTTTCCTTCTCCAACCTTGGTGAAGGCAGGGCTGTTTCTTATAGCTGTTTTCCTCACTCCTTTCTCTCTTGTGCAGTGTTTTACCATCTCTTTAATGTGTTTTCCCAGAGGCACCAGCATCTTGGCAAAGGGGCTCAGCTGTGCCTGGTAGTCTTGTTGGAGAAGGCTGCAACCAGATGTGGTACTGGACAGCCCCAGTTCCTGCCAATACATGGGCACCTACACCAGGAACAGGAACATAATTCCACTATTCCTGTCTTTGCAATAGGAATGCAAAATGAAGAAAATATGTAGCAGGAGTAAGAATTTTGAAAGAACATCTTACTGTTGCTGCCAACAACTCACAAGACAGGCTAAATACACAAAACTTCCTCTAGGAAAGCTTTTAATGATAGTAACTCTTTTACTCTTTAAGTCAAAAATTATTACTCCTAACAAGCACAAATATGAAGGATCATATATAATCTTTTCCCCCAAATTAATTAATGCCCTGATAATATAACATTGCCATATGTGAATATCAATCACTCCTCCTTTGGCAACACTGGAAGTTCCCAAACTTTATCTGGCTTCCAAACACTATTATTAGATGTTCTAGAACAAATACAACATGCATGTAAATGAGTTCCTAGGTAAATTTCCAAAAATTAGGGTATGCTTCCAAATTCTCTCTGATGTCAAGCTGCACTATTAAAGACCTAAGAGGTCTCTCCTAGAAATTCTTCCACAGAAAGGAAAGAAATAAAGAAATGAACTAGAGAAACTGGGATGGAATAGGGTGCTCCTGTAGATCCTTGTTCCAAGCATGAAATTTCTATGCCATTCTATTAAGAATGAATATTTACTGGTCAGTACCTGCACATATGAATGTGAAGATATACTTACTGATGAGATACAAACAAATGATAGCCAGAGAGATGTAATTTACAAAGTAGGAGACCAGAAAAAAAATCTTGTAGATTGTCAAAAGTCCTTCTTTGTACAGTACATCAGTCTTTATCATGTGCAATATTACAATGTGAAGAGTGCAAAATTTCATTGAAAGGGAGGCTACATCACCATAGAACAAAAAGATATGTAAGTGTCAGTATAAATTATACAAGAAAAAGAGTCTTTTTTCCTCTTGTAACCAAGAAAATGATGAAAAATATTATTTATTTTAATGAGAAAAAGTTACTTTACATCTTCAGGCAGAAACACGGATCTTTTATCAACAACTATAACCATTCAAAGGATCTACAACAATGTGAATGACAACTTGCTAGTAAGCACTTCAAATAACTGAGCTACCTTAAGATGTGTTGTCCAAGTACATAGCTTTTCTAACCAGCAAGCTGTGGGATTCATCTTGAATAGTAATTTCTTTAAACAGAAAGATGCATTTAAGTTACAAAAAATGTATTCCACTGACCAGTTTACTCAGCTCATGCAAAAGAAATAAAGAAAAAAAAACAAATATACAAGAGTATTACTTTAGTCTTTCTCCTTTAAATCTCATAATGTATCTGTAATTATCAAATAATAGAGGCAAGAAACTAACTGATAGATATGGGATTTTAACAGAAATTAGGTTTGTTATCCCATGCCAGGGCTTAAACCCTGACAGCAGCTATGTAGTATGCTGCTGTTTACTGCGCCTTACCCTTGGAGGGATGAGCAGGATAATCAGAAAAAAGTGAAACTTGTGGAATAATAACTTGATTAGTAAAAACAAATTTTATTAATAATGTAAATACTAATAATAACAATAAAATTTCTTATAATATTGGAATAAAAATATGAGAGAGAAAAAAAAATACTAAGAGAAGGAAGCAATGCACTACACAATTTCTTACTACCCACTGACTGATGCTCAGCAAGCCTCCAAGCAGCATTTGGCATCTGCCAGCCATCTTCCCCCAGTTATGTAATGGGTTTGATTTTCTATGGTATTGGAATATCCCTTAGGCCATTCACCTGTCTTGGCTGTGCTCCCTCGTGGCTTCTTGTGCAGCCCCTCACTGGCAGAGCACAAAACACTAGCAACTTCTTCACTCAGAGTAAGAATTACTTAACAAGAGCCAAAACATCTGTGGGTTATCAACACAATTCACACACCCTCTACAAAGCACGGCACTGTACCAGCTACAAATGGAAAACCAACTCTAGCCCCACCAAAATTAGGACATTTCCACTTTTTGTGTGTAACTACACATCTGGCAATGATTATTTATGGTCAGTACCACTTACTGAGAATGTCTTATACATCTTCAGAAAAAAAACATGGATTGTCTTTAGCTCTGCAAGGAACCTCTAAGCTTCAGGAAGATCACAACACTCACAAAAAGGAAATTAAAATTAAGACAAATAATACGTTATAACAATGATTTGCTCAGCAGTAGTAACTGCAGGAATACTTTCCTTGTGACAGTCTGTCTCTTCCTTGACTTTCCGTAGTTAACAGAGAAAAGATTTTGGGGAGTGGAGCAGCTAGTGTGTCCACATGCTAGAGATGCTGCACATTGCTAATGTTACAGATATTCCCATGTAAATGCTAGAATAAATAAGATTGCTTCTAGGAATCAAGCAAAGGTGATGAGAGTTCCCAACAGCACCAAGCTCTCTCTAACAGCAGCAGTATGTCAAGAGAAAATGCACAGGACTTGCGCTTGGTCTCATCAGGATGCATTTTGACATCCTGATCAGAAGAACAGGCAGGCAAATAACTTCAACATTTTTCACACATAAGCTGAAAATGCACCATGCTTTCTCTACTTTTTCTTAAGACTCAGAATTTCCAAGAACACAGTTAGCCCCTTTGTTTCAAGTACTTGTTTGCTAAATATTACTTCTGTGACTTACCGACAACAGAATGGAATTTTCTTTGCTGTATTATTAACATATTCTTTCTTTTCAGACTAATTTAAGAGCTGTCATCATCTATGAGCTACATTCTGCTATTTCACCCTTAGTGATTGTATAATGTCTTTTCCTGTTACAACAGAATAAATTCAATCTGAAGAGTATGTATTGCTTTTGTTGTTGGTATTTATTCAGAGACATCTAAAATACATTTCTCATCCATGCTTAGAGAGTATGAATAAAATGAAAACAATGATACACATGCCACAAAAATTTTTTGAAACAACAGTGACTAATGCAATCTATTTTTATTACTGATTTCTTATATACCAAAACCAGAAGATCTGTGAAACTAGTTCAGTGGTCCATTGAGAAATCAGTGGAATTTATGAGCAGTGGACAAAACAAAATAATTAAGTATTTACTGCTGTAAACATTTTTAAACATTTCCTTTAAACATTTCAACACAGAGTAAACCAGGTGATGCTACTAAAAGAGTTTCTAGAAAACCCATAATGTCAAATTTACAAAGATGATTGTGGGCAAAGAATAAGAGAAGATTCACACTTGCAACCCATCTGCTTTTGCTACTCTGGTTATCAAAAAATACCAAAAATGCATATGAAAAGGACCAGTTAAGACTGGACTTGGGATTGGAAGTGAATTCAATTTAATAAAGTATAATTAGAATAACTTTTGTGGAAGAAAAGTCTTAATATTGGAAATAGCTTAATAGACCAATTTTAGCATAGCTTTTCTTAAGGAAGATAGGTAACATTATTTCTGATTCAATGTTGGAGAAAATTGAATATGACAAATGCCATGACTTGCCAAAACAATGATTTGGGACAGTTACAGGTATTTAGGCTTTCATTTCAGAGACCAGCATAAGAACTCACAGATTCTTGTTTAGATCTTTCTGATTCCATATGCCACATCCAAGTCTTATCAGGACTTAAATTTGAGAAATGGATCTGGTACACAAAAAAAAATATTAGTACCTAAGCATTGCCCAAAATCAAGAAATCAAGGCCTCCAAAGCTGTTACCTTAATAAATTCATGAGTAGCAAAAATGAAAATCAATGTACCAGGTTTACAACTAACCATGTAGTTTCATATTTGTCTATGCTAACTTATAATTAAAAAAATACCCAAAAAATCAAAAGAAAAAATTCCCTCAAGTGAAAAAGACAGTGAAAAACTTGCACATATTTATAAAAAAGGATGTATACGGGATAAGGAAAATCCCCACAGGACTCCCTGAGTAAATACAGTACTGTACTGATTGCTCAGTAAATAACTTCTAATGTGGTTTTTTTCATTATTTTATTTAAAAAATCTGAAAGCTTCACTGATGGAATATTTTTGGTCTTGACTACCAAGAAAACCACTGAAAATCCTTTAAATATTATCACAGGACGTAACAGTCGAAGTAAGGGAGTAGTATACTGCTTAAAGCTGTGTGAAAAGAAGTCCATGACAATATTTTCCCTTTGATTTTATCAGTTCTTAGCATGATACAAGAATTTTGAGTCTCATCTGAAATGTCTAGAAGGTATTTCAATGTTCATTTGTCTAGTTATGGAACAATATGATTTGTATCAATGAGATGATTGTATGTCATAATTCCCTCTGCCATCACTGGCCTAAAGTACACATTATAGCATAAATATAGCACATTATAAGCATAAAAATCACAAAATAAAATACCTTAGATCAGTACAACAGCATAAATTCTTGTGGGAACAAAGATGTTTTAGAAAAAGAGGCTTCCTGGCCATTGGTTGCTTAGAGGATCACAGTAACACAGAGGAGAAGCTTTTGAGTTACTTGTGAAAGACATTTTCAGTGTTTTATTTCAGCAAATGTAGTTCTCAAGCAAAGTTACTCCAAACATTATCCCATGGAATTTGATCACTCTTCCTCAATACTGAGCAAAGTGAATATTGTCGGGTCCCCATGTCAACTATCATTAGCTTCTTGAACTGACGTTGTAAAATAACTCAGGTCTATTTTCAGTTTAAGATATGACACTGTGGATTAGCTTGTTGTTTCCAATTTCAATATGCATCAGTCTGTGCCATGCACTGATTTCAGGTTACAGATGAATACATGAAATGTTTTGTGTATGTCTTCAATAATAAGAAGTAATAAATATAAAATAAATGGAAAGAGATAGACCTAGTGTGCAACAAAACCATATAATCTATTTAATAGTGAGCTGGAGCCCATGTAATGACTGAAATGAAATGTTTTCTTCCTCTACTTATTTTAGTGACTACTTGACTTTTTGAAATATGTTTTCAGATCCTTTTCTCCTACTGTTCTGTGAAAATAGTAATACTTGTCCTAGTATTTGATAACTAAGGCCATATGTTTAGGAAATCTTAGTGCTTATGTGATGGAAAAAGGCAGAATGTGTACTGTGATCATTCTTTCTGCACAGTAATTTAGAAGACACTGGTTTCAGAAACTTTGAAGACAATTTTTTTCTAGTGCCATGTGGGACTAGGAAAAGTCACATAAGCACTACAAAGAGTTCAGAGAAAGCATATGTTAAAGAAAAAAAAACTCCTCTGCTTGGAGGAAAGAGGTCTCTAATGAATGGGTGTGCAAGGCAATGACCAGCTAATCAGAGGACTGAATAACTCATAATAACATTGGACCAAAATCTGAACTCTGATTATAGTCATCTCCACAAACTCTGTTCAGCTGGACAATTTGAAAGAAAATGAGCTGATTTTCTTTCAAAAAAAAATCAGTGGCCTGAATTTTATTAATTAAATTACTAAACTGAATCTATTTATGCCAATATTCCAGATTTCTGGAGGAGACACAATTCCAAAGGTCCATGCAATTACTGATCTCAGAACAGGAATCAGTGTAGTCTCTTCAGGAACGTTGTGTAAATAGTCTTTTATGAGAAGACTACCCAGAAAAGAGAATTCATTTTAGCATTCTAGTCTGACTTTCATGACTTTGTGACACATACCTTATGTCAGCAAAAATGAACTACTGTTTTGTCTCCTTGACTAATAGAAACCAGCCAGTATTTATAGTCATTACTGACTAAAACATCAAACAAGAAAGTAGTTTTGTCATTACTTTGTAAAGCCGGGAAAGAAAAGTAAAAAGTCAACTCCTGGTAAAGCTTATCATAAAGACAGACTATTTTCTACCTAAATGATGATGACATCATCATTTAGAATATATAATTCTTCAGTTCCTAAATCCTGGGATGCCTGTGTACTTCCTCCCTGGGCAGCCTAATTGTCCTTGTAATTGATGTGGAGATTAATTTGAACTGTACAAGAGGAATCAGAGAAATGCAGCTAGTCAGCAAAGCCTCTCCTCTGACCTCTAACTTGCCTGTGAGTTACTCACAATTCATGAAATATTGTTAATTAGAGAGAAATTATGGCGTCTTTTCTTTCATTTGTTTAATATATTTTAATAACCAGCATCTAATGGCAACCACATATGCTGGATGTAGTGCTATTGACGACTGAAAGGAGAAAAGTTGTTGACTTCCAGAGGAAGCTTTGGCAGGATTTCTACCACCCTTCCTCAGATGGCTGGTGCAGATGGGATGGATAAACCAGGCAGGTCAAAGGCCAGACAAAGAGGTCATCCCCTGTTCCCAAAGGTCTTCAGTCTAACCAAGAATCAACATCTTGGTACAGAGAGCAGATGTGGGAAGAGATAAAAGAAAGCAAGTATTAATGACTAAAAGTCTTTGTCTCATGCTATGAAAGCCACAAAAATTATCTCAGAGGTAGAAGCATCTTACACATTCCCTGGAAATATGTAAGATGGCTACTCCCTGAAGCTGGATGCATCTTCATGATTACTTGTCTGGAAATTGAGGAAAAGGATTCCAATGTGTGCTCTATTAGGCGACTGGTCAGGAGTCTGATGGATGCCACAACCTTCCAGAGAGAGATCCTGCAAGACAAAACTTGCTTGGTGTCTCAGGCAGTCCTTCAGCCACTAGATAACCTCAGCAAGGGGCAGGCAGTTCAGCTCTTAGCAGTG
This sequence comes from Serinus canaria, assembly GCF_022539315.1. Classification (NCBI taxonomy): domain Eukaryota; kingdom Metazoa; phylum Chordata; class Aves; order Passeriformes; family Fringillidae; genus Serinus; species Serinus canaria. The sequence goes on from NC_066343.1 coordinate 14,557,303, forward strand.
ATTTTCAGCTCTTAGCAGTGATTTTCAGCTCTTAGTGATCTCAGCTCAGCCTTGAGAAGTCTCAGTCTTTAGTCAACACAGGGACAAAGAGGTGAATTTATTCTGCAGAGTTAGCTTTTATTCCAGCACCCTGCTAAAGATGCCAGTGATGACAGCTATCTCCTGAACAGGGCAGAAACTGAGGTTTTTATGGGGAAAAGCAGGAGCGGTACAAAGCGGAGAGAAAACCAGTCAGTCACAACAAATCTACATAGGACTCCAAAGCATGTCGGGAACTCACCATGACCAAGGAAGATTTCTCAATCCAGGAGAGTCTGAGAAGATCTTATAATATCTCATTCAAGGGTTACCTCTCCAAGGGAGAGGGCTGGCATGCCTATCTGTCTCCACAGTGCTCCATCAGCAATTGGATAGTAACATACATTGAATCTTATACAATTTCTTTGCTAGCTGTAATAATTGGTACATCTATGGTGCACTGTATGTTATCTACTAGTAGTTTTCCTTTTTTTGTTTTATTCCTGTGTAGTAAATAGTCTGTCTAAAGTATTGTGTGAGAGTGAGTTTTTGGATGCTGGCCACCCCAATAAGGTTATTGTCTGTTGCCAGAAGTCTGGACAAAAAGCAAGGACCTATCTAAACACTCATATCTACTCGTAACAGAAGCCATGGCTCAAGACTTTTTCTTAGCCATCCTTTTCCTATAACAAAACAAAAACTCCCAAACCAACCAACCAATCAACCAAATGCCTGCACCATCACCACCAAAAACAACATCCAACCAACAAAAAAAGCAGCAAAGAATTGGACAGGACAGTTTTACATCAGTGTAGCATATTTAGATGTTGGCTGGCATCCAATCCCTCTGTCAAAGGGGTTTTATCATAGTAGCATTTTCATATATGTTATGTTGATGCAGGAAATCTCTGATGCCTGTGTAAATAACACATTTCCTCTGTAACACCTGCAATATTATGATATGGTATGTGGGTAGAATTCATTGTTAAGCATGATACATGTTTAGAAGATTCAAAACCCTCTGGTAACCTATACGTATTTCCAGAAAATTTCTTCAATGCTATGCTTTTTGCAGCATATTAATGTAATTTTAACATGCAGATGGGAATAGTCTCTAAAAATTTTCAGCCATCCAGTCTCCCTCTTCATCATGTAATTTCTTAAAACATAGGAGAGGTCAACATTTATGACCAACCTTGGTGAAGCTGAAGATTAACAGTGAGATACATTATTCCATAACTGCTTTTTGATGAATCAAATTGAGTCTTTAAATTTGCAACCCGTTTGATCCTACTTTGTTCATTATTAAATTTTATAAAACATTCCCTCCAAACAGATGCCAATTATTAAATGTTAAAACATCTATCAGACACTCTCTATTCACAATTAATAGAAGGATTATTTTTTTTACTCACAAGAAGTTCTTGCTGGACATATACAAAATTAATCAGAAATAAAACAAAATCTTTAAATATATTAAAACTATATATTAGACATACCTTACAGTTCTTTCAGTAGTCCCAATATTGGCCATTTCTGTAATTTCAGAATTCATTTCCTATGTTACACAGAAGAATACAGTAAAATAAAAGAATTTCACATGACCTGTCCAGATTTCCACAAGGATACATGTCAGGAGTCTTTGTAGAGAATTACAGAAAATATCAGTCATATCAGAGAGAAGAGTAGTCAGCATGCAGAAGTTGTCTGGAGGCAGCTCCCACTTATGGTAGAGTTTCTCACAGCAAACTGATGTTTAACCACATCACAGAAAACTGATGCTTCTTGCCTTTCTTTCTAATTGATTTGCAACAGCAAAACATTAACTTTTGCTGATTTGTAACAGCAAATCATTGATTTGTTGATTTCTAACAGCAAAACATTAACTTTAAGCAAAAATGAAGAACATAGTATCTTCAGGCAGAGGTAGTTCTCTTCACTTGTATTTTCATAAAAAACCTCTTTTGTTGCCTTTTCAGGGCAAAACTGTGTCTTTAGGTCATAGAACCAGAGAATAGAAAGACTTTAAGATCACCAAATCCAGCTGTTAAGCCAGCATTGCCAAACCTATCACTCAAAAAAGTTCTTTGATGGGACATCTACAGATCTTTTAAATATGTCCAAGGAGAGTGACTCCAACACTTCCCTAGGAGCCTATTCTAACACTTGGCAACTCTTCTGGCTATGAAATTTTTCTCAATATCCAGTCAAATCTCTCCTGCATCAATTTGAGGTGTTATCTCTCCGCCTGTTGGCTGTTACTTGGAAGAAGAGACCATCTGGATACACTCTCAAGCAGTTGCAGGGAGCGACAAGGTCCCTCTGAGCCTCCTTTTCTCCATGCTATACACCACCAACTCCCTCAGCTGCTTCTGATCAGACTAATGCTGGAGACCCTTCCCCAGATCTGCTGCCATTCTCTAGATTCACTTTGGTGCCTCAGTGTCATTCTGGTCATGAGGGGCCCAGAACTGGATACAGGATTTGATATGATGTCACCAATGCTGAATACAACCTATACCCTGATTCTGCTGATCACACTAAACTGCTCTTTTCCACCTGCACAATGGCTTCTTTGTTGCCCATGCTGCATTCATTGGTGCAGATGCACTCCAGCTGAGCTATTAATCCATTTACCCATGGTGACTGGGGAGGGCATTTAGGCTTACTTATTTAAAAATACTTACTACAAGGTGCTATTCTGAATAGATAGATCAGAATCTATCTTCTTGCATTCTACTTACTGGCCATCATGGTGGAGTAAATAAAGAGCCATTGCATTAAGAGAGAATTTTAAGAAATACCTGAAAATATACACAAAAGTTTGTGAAATGTTAGTTTAAGATGAGCTGGTCATTGTCATAAACTGTAGAAGCATGGAGGAAAAAAGAAACTAGAGCATGGAATACCTTGCTGTGCTTAACCATGCTGCCAGTGATGTCTAGGAGGACCATTTTGGACATTAAGAGGGCAGTGACAGAGAACAGAAGTAGTCCAAAAGATTGAAGTATAGTTACTCCAAAGGGGCCTTTTGTGATCACCTTGTCTGACTTGCAGTCATGCCCTTTTCAACCTAGAAATGGAACAACGAACACTTTTGAGATAATATAGATATAAGAAGTAATATAAAAGCTGGTCTTTATTGGGGCAATTATGGAAAAATGTCCACAAAAGCCCACCTACATGGGGGTGCATACAGTTTTATAAGTTTGGTAAATTAGCTTAATTTTAAAAAAAGCACCAATTAGGAGTACAAGTGATGATGCAATTCCCCCCACAGATAAACCCCTTTCTTAATCCTCCCCCCTCAGATGGAAACGGAACTTCTTGACTAAAATGTGTCTTGAAGAGCTGGTTTTGGCCTGGATTCTTAAGGAGAACTAAGATAGGATAGTGGCTTTGGAATATGTTTGGTTTTTCTGCCTATCAGGACAGGAAAAGTACTAGGAAAACTAGCTACAGATGCAATAATAGGCTACAGATCTCCAAATATATGTGTGAAGAATACAGAGAATATGTAAAAGAAAAAAAGGCAAAATCAATAGGCATCACTAGCTCAGCAAAAGCTCTAGGTTTTCATTAATTTTTTGTTGCTGACCAATGGCAATATGCCAGGAGAAATCAGGATTTAAATTTTAGAGACAGAGTTGATGCAAAGTCTTTAGTATCCATGTTCATGATCTTTTTAAAAGGAGGTAATATTTTTTATTTCACTTGCTTTACATTTGGATCATAGTACCTTACTGACCCTTGCCTGATGGGCTGAGGCTGTTTCTGTTTGCTACATTTATACTTATTATTAAAAGACCTACAAATTGGTTAAAATAATTACTATGAATTTATTTGTTTCATATATGGACTAATAATTAATATGATTCTTGCTGAATATTCTTCAGTTGATAGAGACCTTGAAGAATTTGTGGACACCTGAGCTGGATGGATTATTTAAAAATAAATTGTACATGTGCTTTCAAAATCTCACATTTATTTAATTATCCTTGTATGTCCAAGGTTTGTTCAGAACACTTCACACCAGCTTAGAATCCTACACTTCAAGACAACAGAAACTACTTCTGTACTTCTTGATGTATCACTTTGAATATTGATATATAAATGAATATTGTTTGCTTATTTTCAGATTACCAAGTGGTCCAAATCTTCCAGTATATCTTTCATTATTTAAATTTTCTCTGTAGCTCTGTGATAATCCTTACTATAATAATTATCACAATAATTTTATGTTTTCTTCTAAGGTACTGATAAAAATTGAGATAACCAATGTCACATAAAACACAAAGAACTCTTTGGTGAAGACTATTTTCTCACCTAGAAGTCCATTCTTGAATATTCTTGTTGGTTTTCCCTCCTCGAAGATGATTTCAGTGTTCCATGATTTATCACAGATCCGGCTAAAGAGCTCCTGAAAAATTTATTAGAATCTGCTACTTAACATCCATGCAAGTTTTAATTATACTTGAAAGCTTTGCAATAGCTACCCTCCACTTCATACAAAACAAACTCATAATTGTTAGACATATCTTTTTTTTCAGAAGGTCTCATTATTGTGTCATTGAAAGTTTTTGTTTCTTGTATAGTTCCCAGAAAAAAGAAGAAATTCTCTAATTCCCAAATGCCAATTTAATCTTTGAAACTTATTTTTCTTGTTGATTTACAGAAAATTTACCTTCTAATTTATATTAATGACCAAAAATCTCCTTTAGTTTCAAGAGTAACAGATTTCTTTTACATTTCAGTATCTTGGTTTGAAAAAAGACAGGTGTCTGCTAAGGAATGCAGGAGCCTCCCTTAAAATTGAAAATGTAAACCCCCTCCCTCTGAATTTTTATAATCTTGAAATTAAGGGGCTCTCAGGCAAAGATAGGGGAATAGGAATAACAGTTCTTTACTAGGAAAATTAAAATACAAATGCAATAGTGCAACAAACAAACAAATGAACAAACAAAAAACCTGACTGTTGAAGGGCCTTACTGACCACCCCTTGGCTCTCCAGCTCACAAATCATTTTGTGGATGGGGATCATGGCATCTCCATTCATACAATGCTGCCAGTGGTGCACCGTCAAGGTAGCAATTGGTACTTGTTGCTCTTCCACCCTCAGGAATCCTACTGCAGAAGGGTTTTCTGACAGTCCAGGCAAAGTGTTCAATTATTTAATGTCCTCTGCCTCTATGGTAGCTATTCCAAAAGCCCACCTGAGTCCCTTAGGGTTTTTGTAATAGCTGTTTTGGAGGAAGTCTATGACTAGAATACATGGGGCCCCTGGGCTGGTCACAATAGGATCCTTTTGCCACTTCTTCCATGTCAGGCTTACCTCGGCTTCCAACAGGGTCAATTGCTGTGATCCCCCCGTCACCCCGGCAATGGAAACAGGCTCTGTCCCCAGATGTCCCAATGGCATTAGGGTACACTGCGCACCAATATCAACTTCAAAAGACCCATATTCAGGAATTATTTTACTTCACTTTGCCTGTGAATACTTCTCTCCAACAGATATCTTGCAATTCAGTCTCATTGTTGCTGCCCAAGAGGCTAAAGTTGCGACTATAACCCTCACTGGAACGCACATAAGGAAATGTTATTATTTATATATGTATGTATCTGACTGATTGTCAGCCACAGCTAGAAAAAGTGCACAGAAACACACAAATTTTCTGTAGCTCTTACTGGTTAAGTGGTAGAATTTGTGTATAAGCTTGATATCATTGCATTCCTTAACATATTTTACTTTGAGTACTCACATCTGACAAAATCAGTGGGTTTGGGTTTGGTTTTTTTTTGGTGGTTTTCGTCTTCTTCTCAGAAGTTGCTGTAGTGTAGTGGTGGGCAAAGTGAATTACTTTCAGGGTGAAAGACCATAGAGTGTGTCAATAGAAATCTGCTTTCTCTTGCCTGCACCACTTGGAATGTTATCTGCTGTCAGATAAAAGTAAGTTAATAATTCCTCAGTATTTTTTACAGATAGTTGTGTATATATGTGTGTCTGTGTCTATGTATATATGTATACACATACACACAGACAACTGTTACTGTTTAAATAAGGTTTTTGAAGACCAAAATATGCATATTACTGCTTAGACATGTCATTTTACTTAGCAAGTATTTATTACTTTCTCTGAACACCCCAAATTTTAAGACATTGGTTAATCCTTGTTCTATATTCCACACATTCTGCCAGACAGTTAATGAAAACAAAAATATTAGAAGACTTAGATCTCAAGACTTAGGTCTTGAGGAGTTATTTTCAGAATTTTTGTGCTATGTAAGATGTATTCTATGTAAGCTTTTCTTTTTTCCTCCAGGATATTGTAATTTCCCATTTAAAAAACCCTAGTACTCTCAAATCTATCTATGACTTAGAAGAGTAAGATAGTTATGTATGCAGGTAGTAAAATAGCTCTAAAAACATGGAGAATGCAACCATGGAACTGAAAACCAACCAACATCTGTACTGTTCCTGAAAACCTGCAAGAAGTACATTAACTGTTTCCACATACTAGTGCTGTGTTCCTAGATCTCTACTAACAAGCAGACTGCTGCCTTTCTCAGTGTCTACTCTACCTTACACCTCAAAGAGAATGTTTCAAAATCTGCAGGACAGAAAAATTATAGCAGCCATAGCAATGGGGAACAAAGACACACAGACCTCCTTACTTGTCTGAAGAAGATCATTTATTGTAACAAACTGAACCCTTTTGTGTTCTAAACTTAACCCAAAGCAGGCACTCATTTGGCTGCCTGCCCCTACAGTATCACTGTTCACGCATCCCTTTACCCAATCATCTCTCTGACCAAGTGTTCATGCATCTCCTCAACCAATTGTTGCCTCATGCAAGTGGCAAGCACACACCAGCCATACAGCCTGACCCTCTGGTTACAGGACCTGGTTTGTACCTCGCTGTTAGTTGAAACTTTCCCAGAGTGATTTCTGTTGAGCTACAGAAAACAGAATTTCTCGAGTCCCACAAGCAGCCAACCTATGCACAAGACATGGATAGCAAAAAGCCATTCTGGTTAATAAGATTATTTGATTGTCTGAAAGCAAGAGGCTTATGGTCCAGGAATCTAAGCGATATTCAGCAAGTATATATTATCAGAGAGCAAAACCAGTAATTACTGCATTTTCAGTTCCTTTATTTATTTTAGTCTTGTCTCCTTAAGCTAAAGAACTCTTCTTGATTGTCTAGTGACTGTTTCGTCCTGGAAGGTACCCAAGAGAATCATAAAATCATAGCATGGCTAGGGTGCAAAGGGACCATAAAGATCACCTCCTTTCAGATCCCCTGCTGATGGCAGGGACAGCTTCCACTTGATCAGGTTGCTCCAAACCACATTCAACCCGGCTTTTAACACTTCCAGGTTTGGGGCAGCCACAACTTCTTTGGGCAACTGATTCCACTGTCTCACCACCCTCATATAATATAACTCCTTTGTAATGTCTAATCTAAACCTACTCTCTGTCAGTTTGAAACCACCTTCTCTTCTCCTGTCACTACATGACCTAGTAAAAAGTCATCTTTTTCAGGCTGAAAAAAATCCCAGTTCTCTCAGCCTTTCCTCTTAGGAGAGGTGCTCCATCCTTCTGATCACTTTGACGTCCCTCCTCTGGACTCTCTCCAACAGCTCCATATCCTTCCTGTACTGGGACTCCAGAACTGGAGGCAGGTCTGCAGGTGGGATCTCATCAGAGTGGGACAGAGGGGCAGAATTCCCTTCCCAGCCGTGCTGGCCACAGGGCTTTGGATGCAGCCCAGGACACACTTGGCTTTCTGGCCCATGGCTGGCTCATGTCCAGCTCTTTCTTACCCACAGCAATCCCAAGTCCTTCTGGGCAGGGCTCTCGATCTGTTCATTCCCAGCCTGAGCTGGCACCAGGGATTGCCCTGACCTAGGTGCAGCACCAGCACTTGGCCTTGTTAAACCTCATGGAATACCTATGGGCCACTTCTTGAGCTTGTCCAGGTCCTTCTGTATGGCATCCTGTCCCTCAGGAGTGTCAATTGCACCACTCAGTTTGGTGTCATCTGAGAACTTGCTAAGGGGGCACTTAACCCCTTCATCTGTGTCATTGATGAAGACGTTAAATAACACTGGGCCCAGTACAGGCCCCTGAGGGACACTATTGGAATAATTACCAACATAGCCGGATGGGACATGCTTGAGTTTGTCTGGCCCTTGCTGCTGAACCACATAGCGGCACTGTGGTGTTTTCACCCCAGAGACGACTTTGGCTAGCTGGATGCTGCAGCTGGGTGCTTGCAGGCAAGTCCAGGCATGCAGGAGGTCTGGTGGTCCTCAGGTTTACCTCTGGCTGGGAAGCTTTAAGGTGATGGTGAAGGAAAGGAGTTGGTTCTGATGGAAGGTTTAGATCTAGAGCTTTATTCCTGGCCTACAGGCCTCTGAATCCAGCAACAACTGTGTGTGTCTCTAACCATGTGTGGTATTGTTCACAATACCATAGGTCCCAGGATGAGGGAAGAGATGAGAAAGTTGACTCCATGTATCGGAAGGCTTGATTTATTATTTTATGATAGATAATATATTAAAACTATACTAAAAGAATAGAGGAAAGGATTTCATCAGAAGGCTAAGCTAAGAATAGAAAAGCAATGAATAACAAAGGCTTGTCTCTGACCGAGACAGTCTGGACAGCTGGACTGTGATTGGCCCTTAATTGGAAACAACCAGATGAGACCCATCACAGATTCCCCCTGTTGCATTCCACAGCAGCAGATAGGAATTGTTTACAGTTTGTTCCTGAGGCCTCTCAGCTTCTCAGGAGGGAAAAATCCTAAGGAAAGGATTTTTCATAAAACATGTCAGTGACAAACCATGTGTCTGCTGGCTCTTTTAACCCCAGGGAGGAGGGGGAGGGAAGGGGTAGGAAGCCATCAACCAGGTACGCAGAAGTAGGTTTTACGGGACAAAGGACACCTGGATGGCTCAATGTCCCCCCAGGGGTGGAGGGCATCTTTTGAATTCTGTCAATCACTTGACACCCTTCTGCAATGCCAGGATTGACAGACAGTACTTGGCAGGCGTCAAGGGAGGGGGAAGGAGATGGGACTGACACACCTGACAGGGAATTATTAGGGAGGAACCTGGGGTATCTGACGCAAACCATGACATCACACTGCAACAGGACACTACTTGTCACTGATGGCAGTTGGGATTCTGAGGCATTGACCACAACCTTCTGGATGGGACACATAATCTCAAGAATTTCTAAGCTGTGTTTCAAGTCTTGTTCAACCAAAATATGGCTCTGACTTTAAAAAGAAAAGAATTATGGTCATTTTTCCTTAATAGATGCTCTCAAGATGAAATATTTTTTGAGGGAAAGAAACGTCCTTTAAATAAGCCAAAGTCTGACCTGATGATATTTAAACATTTTTCTCACACAGAGCAGAAAATCCTAAATGAATAGAATATACCTGAAAACTCAAGGAAAATATTATTTCTTCTTCCTTGAATTACATGTCTTGTAATGAGAAGAGGAGACTATCTTGTCATACTGAGACTTTTTTCCTTATCCCACTGGGCCTACAACTACCACACCTATTACATGTCATATTACATTTACTGGACGTAAACAAGCCACTTCCACAAGCAGCTCATCTTACCTTCCTGCCACAACAATCATTGTTCTTTTTCGGTTTTGTTCTTTTTGTGTTTTGTGTTTGTTTTCTTTGCTGGTTTTTAAAACATCCTAAATTTCCAGTATCTTCTGTTTATTTAGCCTACTGCAATTTACGATCTTTGTTTTTATTCCATCCTCCCTCCCTTACACATTACATATATTTTAGACTTCTTAACTGATCACCTTTTGACTTGGAAAGTGACATTGCTTTTACCACTGTATATATTTTCTAACAGAAATTTTAAGTGAAACAAAAAGAGCAAGTACCAGATAGTATGAATGAATATTGCAAGGTTTATTTTTCCCACTCATTAATTGTTATGAATACTTATACTTGCATCCCAGAGAAGGCACCTAAATAGATATGCCTAAATATTATTTACATGTTTAGAGGGACAAATAATAGCATAAGTTGCAAGAAAGAATTGCCTTAAATGCCAAACATATTCTGCTAACATTTTTGCTCCCTTGTGGCATGAAAAGTGTGAGAAATGGGTTTATAAAGGACTTTCAAAATGTGACTGAAAGCTCACACAGTCTTGTACGTCTGTATGCAAACATTGAGATAAGGTGTGCTGACTTAGGAAGGCCATGGAATAGAGATTACATTGCTGAGAGAGACTGAACTAGAAACAAGTGTTTAAAGTTTCAAACTATGGCCTTGCAGAAAGACCAGATATTTTAGAGAATTAGAACTGTGAAAAATGCATTGTAGCAAGACCACTTGGTTATAATCATGGGATTATAAAATTATAGGTGATTGATGTTAGAAGTATTAGCAGCATTATGTGGCAAAAGTTAATAGCCTGAAAACATTTATAAGGTATTGTAACCAGGAAATAGGTTGGCTTCTGATAGAATGCCATTGTGTTTTGCATCTTTTATGTCTCACTCTTCAATGAGACTGATAATGTAATAAAATCTTTTTAAATGCCTCTCATTTGCCCTGTCTCTGTTGGATTTTCCAACAGAAAGACATTAATTAATCACCACAATAGACTGTAAGAAAATGCATTACTGCATTATTGTATTCTTGAATGAGAATCAATGATCCATTATTCTTAACCCTTGCAGACTGCTAACAATACTCGTATGAAAAAATAAGTAATATCACAGGGAGTACAAGATACCAAAAGGAGAAAGTTTTCATCCCTGTTAACTCCACTGCACACTGCAGCTTGTGTTGTGCCTAGGGAGTAAGACTAATAAAGTAAATAACAAGGAAACTCACACCATAAAGACTAATAAAATAAATAACAAGGAAATTCACACCATATAGTGTGAATTTTGCTTCTTCTACTTTCTGTAAATGACTTTTAGTCATGTGGTCATATAATCAGAATTTATCTAAGAATCTTATGATGGGAATTATACTGTGTTGAAAATGCTGAGCAAGGAATTTAACAGACTTTTGCAAGGTAAAATTTGTGGTAGAAAAATTGTTGGTAAATATTATTGACTTCTTTATTCTCATTAGATGTTTGTAAAGGGCTCTTGTAAAGTGGCCTAATACTGCATAGTGAGATTGCTCTCACTTCTGCAAAATACTACAGATTACTTTATACTAATTGTTTAAAATTATGTCTAATGGTTTATCTAATCTAGATACTGTTTGGGGGCATTTATTTCTTAAATTTTAGACTATTGGTCTAGATAACTTTGTTCATGGTGTCTTATAAACTACAATCAAAGAACTGGAAAATTCACAAAAGGTAGTCAAAACTGCTAATTCTACAAGAATTAGAGGAATGAGAATTAACCAGGGTACTAGAATTAAGCCTTCCGTCTCAAACTGCAGTGAGTCACTGTGAAATGCCCAGTGCTAATTGACAGGTGGATGCAGTCTACTGTGCTCACTGAATTGCTGAATCATGGAATCACAGAACCACTAAATCACAGAATGGGTAAGGTTGGAAGGGACCACAGAGGCTCATCTGGTCCAACCTTCCAGTTCAAGCAGGGCCATCCTGAAACACATGGCACAGGATTCCACCCAGTTGGTTTTTGCATATTTCCAGTGAGGAAAACTTGCAACCTCTCTGGACAACTGTGAGGATCCAATTTAGCTTTGATATTTTTTTTCTCCATTTCTCTGGCAGTAGAATGCAGGCCTCAGTATCCCTTCACCGGAGAGGTGTGCAGTACACCTAGAACCAACTGCCCTAGGGGTGGAAGCACAGTCCTACCATCTGCCATAGACTGATCCAGACTCTACTAGAAAAGGATGAGGTTCCAGAACATCTGCAATATATTGATGACATCAATATCCCCCATTGTATGGGGGAAGACGGCAGCAGAAGTGTTTGAGAAAGGAAAGAAAATTATCCAGATTCTCCTGAAAGCCGGCTTCGTCATCAAAAAGAGTAAAGTCAAGGGACCTGCTCAAGAGATCCAGTTTCTGGGAGTGAAGTGGCAAGACAGACAGCGTCAGAGTCCCACTGATGTCATCAACAAGATCAATGCAATGTCTCCACCATCCTGCAAGAAGGAAACATAAGCTTTCCTAGGTGCCATAGGCTTTTGGAGAATGCACATTCCTGAGTAGAGTCAGATCGTGAGCCCTCTCTACCTGGTCACCCGTAAGAAGAACGAGTTCCACTGAGACCCTGAACAGCAACAAGCCTTCACCCAGATCAAGCAGGAGATCACTCATGCAGTAGCCCTTGGCCCAGTCAGGACGGGACCAGAGGTGAAGAATGTGCTCTACTCTGCAGCCGGGAACCATGGTTTGTCCTGGAGCCTTTGGCAGAAGATGCCTGAGGAGACTTGAGGCCAACCACTAGGATTTTGAAGTTGAAGCCACAGAGGGTCTGAAGCCACCTATACCCCAACAGAGAAAGAAATTTTAGCAGCCTATGAAGGAGTCCAAGCCGCCTCAGAGGTAATAGGCACTGAAGCACAACTCCTCCTGGCACCCCGACTACCAGTACTGGGGTGGATGTTCAAAGCAAAATTCCCTCTACGCACCATGCCACCAGTGCCACATGGAGCAAATGGATAGCTCTTACCACACAGCATGCCCGTATTGAAAAACTGAATCACCCTGAGATTCTAGAAGTAATTACAAACTGGCCCGGAGGTGAAAACTTTGGTCTTGCTGATGAAAAGGAACAAGAAATGACATGTGCTAGAGAAGCTCCACCATACAATCAACTGCCAGCAGAAGAAACACGCTATGCTCTTTTCAGTGATAGTTCTTGTTGCATTGTAAGAATGAAATGAAAGTAAAAAGTATGGAGCCCCAACAACAAGTAGCAGAGGCCACTGAAGGAGAAGGTGGATCAAGCTGACTTGCAGAACTCAAGGTAGTTCAACTGGCCCTAGACGTTGCTGAGAGAGAGAAGTGGCCAAGGCTCTACCTTTACACTGATTCGTAGATGGTAGCCAATGCTCTGTGGAGACGGCTGGAGAGGTGGAAGAGGCTAACTGGTAATGTAGAAGAAAACCAATTTGGGTTGCTGATGAGTGGAAAGACATCGCTACCAGGGTAGGGAGGCTACCTGTAAAAGTCTGCCATGCAGATGCCCATGTCCTCAAGAGTAGAGCCAATGAGGAGCACCAACACAATGAGCAGGTAGACCGGGCTGCAAAGATAGAGGTGTCAAAGATAGACCTAGATTGAGAGCACAAGGGAGAGTTATTCCTAGCTCAATAGGTCCATGATGCCCCAGGCCATCAGAGCAGAGATGCCACTTATAAGTGGGCACGAGACTGAGGACTGAGGGGTAGATTTAACTATGGACAGTATTTCTCAAGTCATCTATGACTGTAAGACCTGTGCTGCCATCAAGCAGGCCAAGCGAGTGAAGCTCCTATAGTATAGTGGGCAGTAGTCCAAGTATGGGGAGGCCTGGCAGATCGACTGCATTACACTGCCCAGACACGCCAAGACAAGGACTACATGCTCATAATGATAGAAGCCACCACTGGATGGTTGGAAACCTACCCTGTGTCTCATGTTACAGCCTGTAACACCCTCCTAGGCCTTGAAAAGCAGGTCCTTTAGAGGCATGGTAGCCCTGAGAGGATTGAGTCAGACAACAGGACTCATTTCAAGAACAGCCTTATCAACACCTGGGCTAGGGAACATGGCATTGAGTGGGTGTACCATATCCCCTACCATGCCCCAGCTGCAGGCAAAGTGAAGAAGTACAATGGACTGTTGAAAACCGCTTTGAAAGTGTTAGGTGGGAGATCTTTCAAAAACTGAGAGCAGCATCTGGCAAAGGCCACCTGGTTAATTAACACCCGAGGCTCTACTAACCAACTGGGCCCTGCCCAATCTGAGCCTTTGCATGGAGTAGATAGAGACAAAGTCCCAGTGGTACACGTCAGAGGTTTGTTAGGGAAGACAGTTTGGATCAATTCTGCCTCGAGTACAGACAAACCCATTCGTGGGGCTGTCTCTGCTCAGGGACCAAGTTGCACATGGTAGATAATGCAAAGAGGTACAATGTGTACCTCAGGGAGATCTGATTGTTGAGTGAGACCTATGTGTAAATATGTCTAAATATCACTGTCTGCTAAATGTTACTACCATTGTCTGTGTATAGAAGTATATTGAATGTATGATGTATGTGTTTATAGAGTTAGAATGTATATTAGTTTTAATAGTAAGCTGGCAGTATGGGGATAAGGGGTGGAATGTCCTAGGTTGACTATATGATGCTTTTATCCCCTATCGTCTTGTTCTGTTTATGCGGAATAATAAGTTTTGCACCTTTAAGACTTGTTCCAGAGGGTGAAGGGGAAAGAGAAGAACGCGCAGTTTGTTTTCAGACACTGCACTCACTCCTCCGCATTCCTCCTCCTGGACTGTGTTGTCTGCAGATGGACGGACAGCGGGACAGAGCTCTCCTTTGCTTTTAATTAGTTTCGCTAGCTGAGGCAAAGAAGTTCCCTGGACTGTGGGGTTTTTTTTATTTTTTCCTTTTTTCCCTTTTCTTTGGACCTGCTCTGGGCTGAACACCCAGCAGAGCACCAGTGGCTTGCATCTGTGGCCCACCAGGCCAGGCCTGGGCCGCGGCATTTCCAGCACCAGAGGGACTGATAAGAGACTGAGTGAGCTGAACTGCAACCTGGGGAGGGGACTTTCTGTGTTTGTCATCTCTTTTGGAGCAGCAAGGGGTTTTATTGTTTAATATTGTTTAGGTTTTATTATTTAATAAACAGGTTTTTTCCAAGGAAAAAACCTGTTTATTAAACAATAAAACCGCTTTTATTATTATTACTTTATTACTAAAACGCCTTTTTATTATTATTATTAATACAATTATTACTACTATTATTATTATTAATACAATTATTACTACATTAATATTACTAAAAAACCATTATTATTACTTCCAAGGAGGTATTTTCTCCCAGACTGGTTGGGGGAAGAAGCCAATTGAATCTGCTTTCCTAGAAGAGCCCTTTAGAGAGTACTCTCCCAAATTTGCCCTGAACCAAGATAGGGCTTTTGTGTCTTATGCTTTTTGCTTTTTGGGGTTTTGTGAGTCGGGGCTTTTGAGACTTTTTTTTTGGGGGGGTGCTTGATGCTGTTCGTTTGCTGGCTCACTGGCTGGCCCACTGGCTCTCTTCTTTGACCTGACCCCAGCCTGCTTTTTGGCTCTCCTGCCCTTTCTGGCTCCTGCTCACCCTGTATCACACCTGTCCTGCCCCCCTGTATCCCTGACCGCCACCCTGTTGCTTCACTTCCCACATCCCTGCCTGAGCTACCTCTGTTCAGCCCTGCCACTCCAATCCAGCCTGTTGCTGCTATCCTCACAGCCACCCTGTCCAGGGTCCTGGACTTCCTGTCCAAGCACCCACTCAAAGTGGGAGCAGCTTTCCAGAGCTGTCTTTCTAGAGCTGTGCAGCCTCATTAGCAGGCAGCCCATCCACCCTCCATCACATGGATGCCGACAGCTCTTCCTGATCCACTGGAGGTAATGCCTGCTTTTTATCTGTCTCCCCTTTCTCTCTCTCTCTCCCCACCCCCCACTTCCATTTTCCTTCCTTCTTTTCTGTCTTTTCCAGCCTTCTTTCATTTGGGTAACTTCTTTTAGTTTTTGCTTTTTGGTACCAATAAACGATTCTCAGATACAAGGTTTGTCTAGTTTGGCCTAATTTTGTTCCTGACCATCTAATTCTAAAAAGAACTCTCAGTTTCCCTCAGTAGAATGCAACAACATGTTCCAGTAAAGCCCTTCTTCATATTCAGGTGGACTTTCCTATGCATCAGTTTCTGCCTTTTGCCAATAGTTTATCTGACATTTGCATTACTGATCTGAACTTGCCAAGGCTGAGAGATTCATGCTAATTGCATGGAATCACTTGTTTCCCGCTTGTGGTGGTGGGATGAAAAATCTGGGTATTGTGGATGGATGGTCAGTCTATCAAAGAGAAGAAATAGTTAATGCTGTCTGTGGCAATCAAAGATAAAATGGTTCACAGATCAGAACTCCATAGATGTTTTAGTTCTTTGACAATTAAAGCAATTACCTTAAAAGTTCAGTTCAGTTTTAGTGCTGCACATAAGGAGACACTTCTCACAGATAAGTGTCAAGGTAACTGTTTCATGCAACTTTTGATGTTCGCATCTCTGCTTTTAGACACAGAAACAGAAAACGCAGAGGGAGCACAGCACTGATAGGCTGATAATTTTTCTAGTCCTTGATTCTCATTCCACTGTATAGCACCATTTAGATGTATTCAGGTTATTAGTATCCGCTTCTGTTCTCAGCGATAATAACTATAACATCAACATAATTTAACCTATTAAGTTCAGAAGGGAGTTTAGCATAACATGCACCTTTTCTTGTTATGAACAATAAAACAACACATCCAATAAAACAATACACACCTCTGAACCAAAATACTTACAACTGCCTAAATGCTTATCATCCCCCATGGTCTGCCATAGCAGGAGAACCCCATTTCCTACCAAGGACTTGGGGAGCCCCTTCAGGAAAGGCTTCCAAGCTTACCCTGAAAAGGGGTCCAGCTTTTATAAGACAAAATCAAGCTGCAAGTCAAAGCAACTTGATTTCATTTTTGGGACAGAAACACCTGGGTTTGATGGCATACTTCCCTTGGCCAGAGCCAAGACCTTGGTTAGGAAAGTTTCCCTGACATACCTTAAAAACAAACCTCTGGTAATATCTACTTTAAAAGTTTCTTAACATAAACAACTTACAAGTAAACAAAGGAATGCATACAAGTAACATCAAACAATATCTTCTGGCTGGATCCTTGTGTGGCATTGAGTTTAAAGCTTAGTAGAAATACACACCTAAGGGACAAGGTGAAGCTCAGATTTTAGATTTCAATTTTGTCAGTTGTTACTAAATTTTTGCAAGTGCATCGTCAGTATACTTAACATCATTGCTCAATGGCAGCAGTATAAATAATGAACCTTTTCCCTTCCATAAGAGTTTTGAAGTTGAGTCAGAGTTAGCATCCCTCTCTGGATGTGCTGATAATCTTTTCAAAGGTAAGATGCACTGCTTTTGTGTACTCAAATCTTTTTTAGAGGACCAGATTTTGAAAAAGGTGGGCTATGAATTACTATATGTGCCTGTACCATTGTGTGCAAAATGACAGGGCAATCAGCAAAATAAAAAAGAAAGGTGCTAATTTACAGTACACATGGGCTAAATCAATAATTCCAATTACCCTTAAACATGTTTTTTGGGTTGATTACACATCTTCAATCAATATGTTTTTCAGAAAAAGTAGAAGGACATGACCTCAATGCTGCAGGACAAATACTTTTGCTAATTAGAAGTACCTGCTATTACCTTCACATGTATAGTTTTTGAGTGTAATCTCAAATGACCTCAGTGAAAATTCTGTGATTTTTGCATCTACACACTTAGCTGCAAAAGCCCAACATGAAAAGCCACGGCCATATTTTGGTTCAAAATTAAGGAGACATGTATATCAGTATTTCAGTGACTTCAGTGACAGCAGTGACAGACCCTTTAGGTTTAATCCCATTCCTGCTATATTCAGAAACCTGCTATTGACTTCAGCAGGAGTTGGCATAAGTAATTAGCTATGAATAAGTATGAAAGGTAGTTGTCAGTGATTTTTACCATGAAAATGATTTTGTATACATTGTAAACAGAAGTGACAGCTGGCAAATAACCATTTAGAAAATGCTACACCTGAAATCTGCTAATGAAACTGTTTTCTTTCTACATACCTAGTTTTCAGACACTTCTCTAAGATCTGTGGAGTTCGTGGAAACTTTTATTACTTTTATTTATAATACTGTTAGTACTTTTATTTTAAAAACTTGCTGTTCATTATAATCTAAAGCTGTGAACACAAAAGGAATATTTAACCACGTGCACTGCCTTTAGACACTGCAATCAACGCTTTATATTGCCCTACCATGCTCCAGTACATTTGGGAAAACAGTATTTAGGCAAATCTGTGTGTCAGTTGTAGTTAATTACAGTGGTAACCTGTGGATAGATGTCTTGGTTTGAAAATAGACAGGTGTCTGCTAAGGAACGCAGGAGCCTCCCTTAAAATGGAAACTGTAAACCCCCTCCCTCTAAATTCTTATGATTTTGAAATTAAGGGGTTCTCAGGCAAAGATATGGAAGTAGGAATAAAAGTTCTTCATTAGGGAAGAAAATAAAAATAAAATAAAAAATGCAGTAATACAAACCAAGACTGACAGAGTCAGAATATGACCTGACACCAGGTCAGGGTGTTGGTAGCAGTCTGATTAAATGGTGGCTGCAGTCCTCCTGGAGTGACAGATGTGGTTCTGTTGATGCAGTGATCCTGTAGAAGGGTGTAGTTTTCCTCTGGAGGCCCAGTGATGGTGTAGATGGGCCTGGTATTCCTCTGGGAATCTAGTGGGAAAAGACTGCTTCTCTGTTCCAAATTTCAGATTATACCCTGGAATACTCAGCTCCTCCCCCTGGGCAGAGCATCTCAAATGGGATGATGTAATTTTATCAGTCATGCTGTGAGACTCAATGGCTCATTAACAGAAGATATCTCCTGAAGGGAGGATGGGTCATAGAAGAGATAAAGAAAACTGAGAAAAGAGAAAACTGCCCAACTAACAGAAGATATGTGTCCCACCTCTAACAGATAGCAAGAGAATACACAACCCCAAACCATATCTTTCAACCCAGGACAATGGATAAATGTACAAAGCCTTGTGATAGAAAATATT
This sequence comes from Serinus canaria, assembly GCF_022539315.1. NCBI lineage: Eukaryota > Metazoa > Chordata > Aves > Passeriformes > Fringillidae > Serinus > Serinus canaria. The sequence continues at coordinate 14,576,163 of NC_066343.1, forward strand.
AATTCAGACTTTGTAAATTTTTACTAATAGATAAGGAGTGCCTTGGTTAATCAGGTTTTGTGGGGTTGTGGTACGTCTTATTTTTAAGGCAGTCTGTAAGAGATAAACTCTCTACCCCACACGTAATACATTCTGTATTAGAAAATAGTTTGCCATGTCAGTAGATGTATCATTAACAGCTTTCTCCTATTATTCACTCCACTTTCCTAATAACAATGTAAGTAACCTTTAAAATCTTCAAACTGCCTCTCACAATCAAAGGCTTATTACTGGGACACATTCTTTCCCCAGTTACCCTAAAATGCAAAACAACTGATCATACTTGTGAGTGAAATACAGCAGAACACTTTTGTTATATATTTCAGGTTATAATTTTGAGATGTTTATTAGAGAAGACTGAATTCTAGTTAACTTAAACTGCAAGTATTATATATGCATATACATTCAGCCATAATATATAGAGATATACAACTGCTGAGACTTAAGTATGTTACTAAGAGGTTATTAAATATAATACATATTTTAAGGACAGTAGGTCTAGTAGAAGAGTTCACACATTTTCAGTGTTCTCAGGGTAAGAGATAAGGAATTTTACAGATGCCATGGTAAAATACACTAGTAGGGAAATAGTTTCATATTTAGAAAATAGTAGTTTATATTTAGGGAAATATTTAGTTTCATTCAAATATACAGGCACCACCTGTATATACAATGTAGTTGTTGAAACCCTATGAACAAAGCAGTGTTACAATATGCCTTTGTTAAGGCTTTGGGATGTTTTAAAAAGGCAGATATTTCCTTAGGGAAATTGTCTAGCAGTATTGGTTTCCCATCCCATTTGTGGTATCCACTTGCCTTCTCAATTCTGTAGAGCTGGGTGAGCATGCTGATGCCATGATTGTTAAGTAAAGATGATGAGCTTCTCCACCGGCTTTTGCCACTTGGACTGCAGAATTGACCATGACATTTTGGTCTTTCACTACCGCCCAGGATGGTGGTTCTTGGTGTGGCCGTGGTTGGCTCAGAGCACTATGTAGAGATCTGGTTGTAGATGGTGGTTGCTCTGTGGCATGGCTGAGCATCTGTCCGTGCCTGTGGTGGAGGCACAGCCCCCTCCACTGTGGTGGGGGAGGCCCCACTCTGCTCCCCACCACTGCCTGGGCCTGGCAGGGTCATCCAGCCTCTTGGACGCTGGCTGCCATGGCTTCCCTCAGGCTTCTTGAGCCCTGACTGTGCATGCAGAACGGTCTAGTGTTCTATGGTTCCGGGTGCTAGCAGCTCCACGTCAGTGCTTCTGGTGCCAGGCACTGTTTGACTTCCAGCTTCTGCTTGTGCACTGAAGCTGTGAGTGGGCATGCCAAGCTGTGGCTGGGCTGTCCAATCAGCTTTAGGCAGGGGCGTAGCATCTGCTGTTTGAATCCCCTGTCTTCTCCATACCTTCATTCTAAGGATGTTTATCTTTATTCCCAAATGGCGTATGACACAAGTGATGGGTGAATTTCCAGCTAGCCCTTTCATGGACTGTGCCGAGACTGGTCACCCCTGACCTGTATCAGTCCACAAGGCAGTAGAGCAGGACTGCTAAATGCCCCAGCAGTGAGGCTGCTCTCCAAGGCACCAGTTGTATCCACACCAAGGATCAGGACTAAGAACAGGGAGGGACCTTTTGTATGGTTTCCCAAGAAAATTTATTCCCTTAAAGGGTCAGGGATGGAAGGCAGTGAACACAGGCTTACATCAGCTTATATATGGAGGAGGGTATAAGGGGAGGAAACAAACCTTAATCAATTGCAAGGAACCTGTGGAGGAGCGCAAGGCGGAGCATACAATATCTAGACCAATAAGAAGTAACAGGGGAGAAGAACAGTTTGAGCAATCCAATGGGGTCTCAAAGGATATACAAAAGACAGGGTAAGTTCTGGAAACAAAGGCAGAGCTTCCTGACAGACAAGGGAGGAGGGCAAGGTTACAATGATGGGCATGGAAAGAGCTGGAACTGAGGGTAGGTCTTTAGGAAGATGGACGGGAGGTGGGAAGATATGATTCAGGGGCAAACCGACTGCATAGGGGCAATGGAACATGCCCTTACAAACTTCTAAAGAAAAAACACACTACCACAGGCATAGACTTGTTGAATTATAATTAGGGTCATCTATGACTGTGGGGCCTCTAGGCCTGTTGTTAGACACCACACAACACGTTTTTCCATATATGAATGCAGAGTTACAGAAGCAGAAGCTATATAACTATCCTGACAGAGGTAACAGAGATGTTAATGGTGTTTTAGAGAAGCAAAATAAAATCTTTTCTAAGCTACAGCTTTGGCACACAGTAGTGTCCCGTTGCCTACAAAGACTACAATTCTATTTGACAAATATTTCTCTCAAAGTGAATTAATGATTTTTGAGTTTTTATGCACAACATATTTACAAATCCAAGAAAAATATGTGAAAACTAGCATGTTTCTTCCACGTTAAAAATGAAAATCTTACCAGGTAGGAGGAAGTTATGCTTTGGTTTTGAAAAACAGAGCTGAGAGAGTGCCGAGAACATGTCTAAAATTACACCATAAAAGCCTAGTGTAGGCATATGACAATTACAGGACTGCTACACTGCTGCACCTAATTTCTTTTGTAGTTCATATCATACTAGATATAATGCTGAACAGTAAAAATTCTTTAATCACCATTATGTCTTGCAAGTCCAGAACATAAATGACATAAGAATATCCTCCATGATGAAATTTGGAGCAAGGTATCTGAGTCTCCTCTGTTCCTACCACCTCATCTATTGTTGGATAATTATATTTTTACAGCAATTATAACAAGAACAAGTCCACACTGGAAACATTATCCTTGTTTCTGAGAAAAAATAGATATTCCAATGGGACATTTAATTGTAAGTAGCAGTAAAGAAATATGTTGGGAACAGACAACTGTTAAAAATCATGAATAAAACCAGCATTTAAATGTCATAAGAGAGGTTGTATACTTGAATATATTTATAAGGTAAAATATGAAACTACGGCCTCCTGGTTTGCAGACAAACTGTTCAAAATGTTTTTGCCAGAGATTTTGCTTTTCTTATTTAAGGGTGATAAGTCATTACTTAACTACATTCTAATAAGGCAAAATGTTGTATATGTAATATGAAATGTTTTTTCAGATGTCTTTCACAGTTTTGAGAATTTTGCCCACTAAAGCAAGGATGATACTATACGGTAGATGAACCATTACACGTTACAACATTACTGTTTACATCCTCCTGACTATTGTCCATGACCTTTTCAAAATGCAAGAATTTATTCAATCATGGCTCTTGTGGCTTATCTTTCACCAACAAAAAACATATTTGAAATGCTATTCAGGCCTGAAATATCTACAAGGTAGTTCTAAAAGCTAATTTATTTTTAAAAAAATGAAAGAGTTTCTACTGTTTGTTGAGTTTTGAAAAATTGAAAATTTTCAAATGCATACATTCCTAACCAAACTCTTTTTTCACAGTTATTAGGTCCAATATTTAGATCGGGCAAAATCTTAATAAAAATTGAGTGTGCACCTATTGGAAAAAAGGGGTTAAAATAGTGAAATTAACTATCCTTCATTGGCATTAGACTCAAGATTTCATGGTGTAACTCCTGGTCTGAGCATGGAATCTAGAGTTCACTAAAACTTATTTTCTGCCAAAGGTATGTTAGCTTGATTATGTTTTTTAAAAGTATTTGTGTTCATGAGAGGAACCTTAAGACATACCTAATGTGAAATATGAATGCCTCTTCAAAAAGTGGTTGATTTAAGCAAAACTTCATAAAATTAATCCTATAGCTTACTTTTTTATTTTCTAGTATGACTTCCAAAAATACACAAATAATTAAGAAGTCTATTATGAATTGGCTAGTTTTTTTCTCATTGTAATCACACATCTGCATTTTTTGACAACAGGAATGTTACAAACCAAAAAGGATGAGACAGAGTGGAAATTTTTTAGAGTAGAAATCCATTTTGAATTAGGTGAAACATACATCTTTGAGCTAAGTCTGTGGCTTGCAAACATAGCTGTTTAGTCTGACTGCCTGTTCTTGTAAAAAGCCTATGTTTGAAGAAACTTTTTCAGCGGAAGGACAGAGATGTTTGGGAGGGGGGGTGGGGCGAGGTGCAGACAGAACAGGGCAACCTGACCCAGGAATTCTTTCTGGTAAAGAAAATTAGTGGCAAATGTCATTCGAAGTCAGTAGAATGAATTTGTATGAACATATTGTGAAATTGCATGCATATGTATTTGAGAGGGGGATAAAAAAGGAGCTGGAGTTCCTGGAGGTACGCATGTCACTTAGGGGAAAAAATTCTCACATGCTTCCAGAGCTGTAATAAAAATAACAGCTTTACAACTTTCACAAAAGTTGTGGAGTTTGCTTCCGCAAATCAAGGACACCTCAATATTGAAACACACGTTTTGAATTACTCTTGAGCTAGCCTGAAAGGCCTGCAATTTAATCTTTAAAATTTTGCATGTATCATTCTTGATCTAATTCCAGGTAATGGAGATTTTTTTAATAGAAGATATTGAAAAGAAAAGCCTTCAAAGAAAATGAAGTACATTTCCTGAATATGGTGCTAGCTTAAAATAGTTGCTTCATTTGTATTACTGATGACCCTATGGATAAAGAATAGCATTCTTCATCCATAGAATAAGGTCAGGATATCTGAGCTTTAGCTTTAGATTATGTCAAAAAACATGTGGGCAACCTTATCTTCTCAATATTCACAGTAAAATGTGATAATAACTCTAGAATTGCTTCAAGGTTACAGGATTTATTTTATTAATGTAAGTAGGGAAAGATTCTTGCATAAAATGTGCAGAAGGCTTTTATTGCTTTAGCTGAATTCTAGCCTCTAATACAGTACCGAGTAATTTTTGAAGTAAAGGGAAAAAGTAACAGTCCCTTTGACTAAATATTACCCCTTCTCCAAATGGAGAATTATCAAAAGAGGACTTATTTTAGAGATTCTAGATGAAAAAGGCCTGTAGTATGTAATTCATGCTTCTCTTTCAACCCACGTATTCTATTTCAGGACTATGTATATGTGTTGTAGTGTGTTTTTTATACTTTGTAATACTTTGAAGTAGTTTGTTTTTTGCATCCTCATAGTTTTCCCAAATAGTTTACCCCAGATTGTACCCTCTTCCTTTTTCCTGTGCAATCCCTCTCCCTTGACGAGATCATCCTCAAATCCCCACCCTGGCTCTCTGTCAGTCGCTCAGCATCCCATCCTCTCCATCTAGAAGCTTTGGTCCAAGACACTTCTAGATGAAGGGGATGGGATGCTGAGTGACTGACAGAGAGTCGAGTGATTAGACAGAGGTTAGGGGTCAGCCCCTGAGGCTTGCCTTCTACGCAGTCCTAAATGTCTCTCCCACTGTACCCATCCCTTAGGGTCATTTATTGGTTAGTAAAATGTTATCTACTTTTGGTTTCCTCCTCCCTTTATATGTAACCTTGGCACACCTCCTAGGACTCTGAGCAGGAGGCCCCCTAAGGTGCAGGAGCTCCCCAGAGCTCCTGAATAAAATCTTGGATTAACCACTGCTAAGATTCGGCCCTTTATTTTCCACCGATGTCTTTAGTGTCTCCTCTGCTGCTAAGGCAACTAGCCTAGCTGCCCTCAGCACCCTCGTGGCATGAGAGAGTGTCTCCCCTCAGGCTGGGTCGGGGTTGCTCCCCCGGTGTCTGCCGACTTGGGCCTGGCAGGGGGTTCCTGGGAGGCTCCCAGAGGGACAGAGACATATGGAATCAGATTCATCAATGCTTTCGCTTCAGAGAAATGAACATCTCTACAACATTGACTCTAAGTCAGCATAACTAATTTTTAAATGAAGGATGATAAGGCAGAGTAGTCAACATCTATATTTCTGCAATGAAACACTCTGATGACAGAGTTTTGTTACTTTCATTACTATGCAGAAAACTAAATCCAAACTCCACTAAAGAAAGTATTCATTGCATTATTATTTTCAATTAAAAAAACCATCAACCAAAATATTCATGTCTTAATAAAAAGAGGTTAATAAGAAATGTATGCTTAGTATCATATAGATTCATTAGATACTGGTTTCTGCATATTATTTACTTTGGGTTTTGGCATTGGTTCTGACTCGAATTCTCACTTCAAGGTATTGGGCAAAACAAATTCCAGCAATCAGACTTTTAAAACTCCAGATACAGATGTTTTGGAGTTTCATATCTGCAATAATATTGTGTTAGGAATATCAGTTTGCTGATCTGTTGAAGGTCAGGAAAATGTAACATAATGGAAAATAATTGTGCACATTTTTGTTACTTTTAATCCATAATGAATGGAGAATACAAATGTGAAATATGAATAATTTTAAAGAAATTATGTTGCCTTAAAATGCATTTAAAGAATATTTCTGAATAAATTTCATACAGTATACACTCACTTGTGTATTATGACTATGGAGGGGCTTGACATATGACCTACCAGTTTTGTGTTGTAATCCTACATGGAAGTTTATGTCATTCTGATTTGTGTGTTCCAGAGGTAAAAATCCTACCTTTTTTTTATTTCTGTGATGCTGAACACCCTTAAGACCCGCTATCAATTTTAAAATATGTTAATATATTTAAGGCTAGGGCTAGCAGCTACCTAAAATGTGAAACTAATTACTTATTGCAGAAAGTATTATGTTGTGACATTTTGTAAATGAAGCATGGTATAATTCCAGAGAAGAGCTGTAATTTTGAGTCACAATGAAGAATTTACCTCACAGTGTATATTTTTCATCTGCCCATTGATGAGGTTGCACATAATACGTCAGGTTTCTGAAATTCATGTCAACAGGTGGCAAGACACAAACAAACAGATAAAAAACTAAATCTATTTTTATGGAGACTGAAATGTTGTGTAAATGGTGTTGTTATTCACAGTGCGAACAGATAAAAATTTCTTGTAATATTTAGTGTTATACAAGTCAAGTAAAGGAAAAAATAACCAGAAAGATTGATTGAATAACTCACTTTATAAGGGAGATCAGGAAAAGAGAGTGTTTTTAAATCCTTGCTTGTGTGTAATTTATTAATTGTTGGGACATGATTTCATTTTATCCATTCATTTGCTAATTCACTAATATATCTGTGATTTTGTGTCACAGATTGGTGAATACAGTTTTCACATCATGTAACTTTTCACCTTTAGATGACAACTGGCAGGGTAGTTTTGTTCCTTAGATACATTTTTTAATGTAAAATCTTCTTTTTCAATTTTTTGTCCTTTATTTTTAGCTTATCTTATCCAAATAAAAATAGGAGCTTCATAAAATGGTTGTAATAGCCTCAGTTCTGTAAAAATTTACAACAGTTATCTCTAATTCTTTGTCTCACGAATAAATCTTTGTTTATACAAAACCCTTTTGAATAAATATTAATTTTTTTTTGTTCGCTTATGATTACTTACATAATATGACTCCCCTTGAACTCAGAGAACTAATTAAAAACATGTAATGGAGAAGTTAGCATGGAACAACCACAGAAAATTATTCTGTGGGATTCCTGACAGTGAAAGCTACTGCCTGATGGAGGAAGGATCACTTCTTGCTTTGTTTCCCGCGGTTTTACAGAATGCCTTATCACTAAATCCAAAACAGGATAAACAAGAATACTGAATCCTTTAGATATTGATACAAATATAAAAGCATATAAATTTGCTGTCAGCCAACATGAAGAGGTGGAAAGAGGGAGCACACTTCACACTTCTATGAAGAGATATGTTTATCATGTTGGAAGGAACTTGCAAATGTTTGCAGTTGGAGACCAAGATATAAACAAGAACATTGTCTGCAAAATGTGAAGAGCACCTCTATATATAGTGATTGTATGGATTCACTTGCAGCACATTTTCCACTATGGGATGTAGCCATTCAAGAACATTAAGACACTAATGAAGAAGTTCCAAAAAAAATCAAAGTGACTGAGATGACGCTGAAGGAAACTGACAAGAGGGAAGAGCTGGGTATTGCTTAATGTGAAAAAGGAAGGCTGTGTATCATGTAACTGTGGCTCTAAAATACTCAGCAGCTGCAGCAAACAAAAAAAGTACAGTGTGTTCTCCATGTCCAGAGTGGACAGAAGAAAAAGTAATAGTATTCATTACAGTAAGGAGGATTTTGTTTCAGTGCTGGGAAAGAAATTCCAATGGCGCAGGCAGAGACCAGTGGAAAAGGCTATGTGGGAAACCCACTCGATTACGAAGCCTGGGTAAAACTAAGGGTGCTGGCATAAATCTAAGTGAATCTAATTTGAACTAGGACCATAAATTTGATAACTGAGCTCTCAAACATCATTTAGCCATCTGTTTCTATGATGCAGAACTAAACGTGGAAAAAGAATAAAAATAGATTTCTTTTTAAATCTTTCTATGAATTATTTCTCTGTCATAGAAAGTTTTTAAGTGAAGCTCACAGATGTCAAAATTATATGAACTCTTAAATTATTATGAGTAACAGCTGCAGAACTACCAAATACAAATCTCAACTAAATGCTTCTAGCCTTGATAGTCTTCCTGCATTTTATACAAGATGAAGTACATAGAATTTAAAATAAATATTACTAGGGGAAAAAAAGCTGCAAGTAATTGTGAGTGGTAGTAATCTAAGTCTATGGGTCTGACCAGAGAAAAAAAAAACCCCATCCTTGTTTTTCTTTATCAGATCTAGGTAAAGTTAAAGATATATAATCAAAGATTTATTGAGATACTGTTTTAAAATAAGTTTTGGAGGCCAATTAAAAAAAAAAAAGAGGAGAAAACCAAACCAGTATATAAAAAATTGAAGAATACAAAAAATATAGGGTTATGAAATAAAAAATACTATGGACTACTATTTTATGGACTTTCCTGTTATTAATTTCCTATGAATTAAGACAATTTTGAGATCTCAAGTCTGTGACTCATTTCTTCAGAAAGCTGTTACATTAGCTGTTAGAGATATCTTCATCAACAAAGCAAATAAGAAACAAAAAAGTGCTTACTGATCATGTTAAAAACATAGATTTCTAATTTTCTTTTTTGAATTTGAATAATGAGTACAAGGAGAGTTTAAAATAATGTCACTTTAAGAACTGCAAAGGGATAAATTATGTGGGTTTAAAAGCCGAGTGTGTTGTGGAAGGCAATATTAATGAACAGGAATGCAACTTATGTTACTCATGTTAATAGCAATCAAGCGTTTCGATGATGATTCCATTTTCCAGTGTATCTTAGAAATACAGAATGTTTTCTGCTATGAAAGTGAAGAAACACTGTCAAAAGCAAATTAAAATGTATTATTAATTTAATGTTTGACAAGACTCAAAACATAACAAAAAATAAATAGCATTAATATCAACCACATTTGAGTTTTTCAGTACAAATTCCACTACAAAAACTTGAGAGAGTAAGTACAAAATTTGAATTCCATTAGTAGAAAACAAAATTACAAACCAATGCTTCCAAATAGGACCATTTTTCTGCATTAAAAATAACATTTGTGTTTAACTACAATGATCTCAATCATGTGATGTCTATTTAACATTTACATCTGTTTTACCAAAGTATTCCTAAATAACTCACCGGGAAAGGACTCACCAGAAAAGCTGCAAGCCTTTTCATTTAGTAGTAGCAAACCTGTCTTAGTAGTTAATGTTGCTAAACATGCCTTCGGCTTACCTCTTAATGTCAAAAAATGAAAAGAAGAGTGAAACTGAGCTCAGCACCAATGTGGATGCCTCACATGCAGTACTGTTGACTGATATGTATTGCAATAATAACCTTTTCTAGGATTGCTGCTTCTTGTATACAAAATAATTAGCAATTTTTGTTATACAGAGTACAGGATTTTTACTTCCAGAATATTGTAATATCCACTTTCCAGCAGATAAAGGCTTAGACGGAATGGGAGCTGATGCAGCCAAAAGTAATCAGCTCACAAAAATTTGGTTCTGATAGGTACCTGGTAAAACCAAAAAAACCAAATAGCCAAGCAGCTGCATAGATCAAGTGATTTAACCTCTCATGCAGGTATATTTAATGTGAAATGCATACTATTTAAATGTGCTTATTAATTTAGAGATCCTGATAATGAAAAATAATTTTGAAATTGGAAAGGCTTTTGAAATTTGATGAACCTGTTGCTGAACTTAGTAGCAGAGATGCAAAGATTAGGTCCTGTTTCTGGTATGTGAATTCTCACAATTAAAGTCTTGGCATTTTTTTCCAGAAACACACAGACCAAATTGCAACTGTCAAATCTTGAGAAGTCTACATTTTAGCTTCAAATTTTAAGACAGAATAAATTACACAGAATAAAATAAGGAAAATATGATCATGGTCAAGAAGATAATCTTTTCCTGATACACATGTGGTGTCTCTATCTTCATTTTAACACAATTGCTCAGCTCTACAGCACAAGTTATCCAGACTTTTCAGTATAGTGACAGTTCATAGCAGAGCAGCCTGGAACACATTTATTTGCAGCAAGGTACTGTTTTATAGTCTTGTGTTAATCACTATGGAGAAAAAGGATATCATCCTACATCCACAGCATGTTTCCAACCTGCATTAGCGGAAGTTAGTGGGCCACTTTGAAAAACTGACAAACTTGACATGGGACTGTGTCACACTGAAGCCCTCTATTCTGAGAATTATTTTCTCCTCCAGTCAGTAATTTGTCAAATATGTATTAAAAAATCACTTATTTATTCTGTTTCTCAGCCAAGAGATGCCAAAATAATGCATGTTCATCAGTGGATTGCTTGATACTGATGAAGGTTGCCATTGTCAATGCCAGAAAATATAAACGTCTATGGGCAGTCTATAAACTCATACTTACAAATTTAAAATACATTAGTACCATAGTCTCTGGAGATGTAAGGGGTTGAGGTCTATGGGATATCCCAAGCAAGCAAAAACATATGGTTCAAAGGGACAATAATTTGTTCTTAACAAGTATAGAGAAAACACCTGTATGTCCTCCAAGATAGGTCTGACTGAAAGGAATCCAGCTCATCATATAACTATATGTTTAACCCAGTCTTTACGTGGACAATGAGGTATTTCCACTCAGCAGTCCTCATTGGAACTACAGTTCACAGCCATCTCTGCTGGCTTTCCATGAAGCCTCTTAGACCTTCCAGTATGATTAGTGCCTGGGCATCCCAGTAAAAAAACAGCTGGAACAGCTGTCTTGAAATGAACAAACATACCATTGCTTACTTTTCAACAGAGAATTATCTCTGCATCTACAGCATTTTTTTAAACTTCAATTAATTGGCTATAGATTGGTGGAAGTTAACTGTACTTATTCTGGACCGTAATTTTTTACCCTGAATTCAGTGGACAACTGTTGTATTGCACTAAATAGTTTATTTAGTTGTTGTTGTTGCACTGGTGATGGGAAATTTCTACTGAGCATGTTGGGTAAAGTAGATGGGTTTTCCCCCTCCCTCATCACATGGTCTCCCCCCCGACACCCCCCCGTTATACACACCTGATCTGTCCCATAGGTACTTCGCCCCTCCCCAGTGGCATCCCATTGACTCCAGTCCTCTCTCCCCTGCCCCCATCCCCTAGGGTATAAAATCTCCTGTGTGAGAGTTCCAGGCCCTCTTTTTCTACCTGGGTGACCCCATCACCTGTGTCTTGCACCAAGCCAATAAACTGGATACTTGCACCTACGTGGAGAAGAGCGCCTCTCGTCTTTTACTTTCGTCTATGCGGGTCCATGTGGGCTAGAGTCTTAAGCTAGCTGGATTGGACTCATATAAGGCCTAGGAAAACCACAGATTACCGCAGACAACAATGAACATGGATAGTTTCTACCCTATAAGACTTCATAGATGGAAGAAGATTTTCAATTCCCTGCCTTGTGTCATGACCCGTCCTTGAGAACCGGTTTTGTGATAGTTCATTAACTAATCTCAGAGTGCAAAGAAACCCGACAAGGCAAGGGGGTTTGCAGTAATAATCAAAACCAAATGCACCTTTATTGAATGACCACAGCAAAATGTGTTGGGGAGGAATTGGTGAAAAAGGGAAGAATAAGGAAAAAGAGGGAGGAAGATAAAGGAAAGTATGTAGCTATCAAATGTAGAACGGCAAAGTCCTTTGAGGTCTAATCGACAAAGTTCATCAGGTCATGTCTGGGGAGATCTCAGAGATAATAGCCAAGTCAGAGTTCTATGATAGTCTTTTTTGATGGGGAAAGGGGACAAGTCTTTAAATCAGATCAAATGTAATAAAGAATAGTCTATTGTAATTGTTGATGGAAAAAAAAAGAACGCATGAAGAAGAGTACAAACAGTCCATAGGCAAGAACTATTGTCTTCTTGATCCATTGCTTGCACCTGCAAACATCCATCTTGCTTTGGTCAGCTTGCCTCCCCCACACACCTCCCCTGGGTTAGGGATTTCAGTTTCAGTCCTTGGGAGGAGGGGGAGCTTTTCCATAGAGGGGTTTCATGTCTCAGTCCTTGAGGGAGGGGCTTCTCCCATCTCAGTCTATCTGTCATGGTGGTTGTAAAACAGGTGAGGGGTCTTCCATGGGGACTACCAAAAGCTACCTCAGTAAAATCCAATCTGGCTGAGAGGTGGACAAATTCTACAGCTATTGTTCCAAAGAGCAGGTACAGGTGAAGAAAGGGCAAAGTGCCCCCTTTCTCCTTTCACTGGGTTCAGTGTTGCATACAGCAAACACACCTGCAAACAATTGCTTAGCAAGCTAGAAGCTTTTTTCAGGACTCAGGATTTTGGCAAGCAATCATCTCCAACAAGACCAGGATTTCAAATAGGGCCTTTTTTTTATTGGTGGTCCCAATTTCTGTCCTTTTCATGACAATCGTGAGGCAGAGGAAAGAAACTTCGGGCAGAGACTTACAGCTTGACAAGGTTCTGTACATTTTATAGTTCTGGTGAAATGCACTGAATTATAAAATTATAAGATAAGAAACCTGTCAGTAAGATTATCTTTTCCTTTTTCTCCATCAAGGTTACTTATTTATGTTTCATTTAACATGCAGCAAAGTTTTACGACAGTTAGACAACTATTACTGTATTTTACATTTCTGTATTTTTAGGGGGAAAAACGGTTTCTGCACAAAAATCAGCACAAAACAGTGTAGAAGTGTCTTGGTTTGAGACAAGTTTAGGGGGAAACATCCTGAAATGCTCAAATATCTCCTCTAAAGAAGGCAGATTGCAGTACTGCCTCCCCCACTTCAGCTAGGAAAGGAATTTTTTGATGGAAAGTGAAAAAACTATTTAACAAACAAAGTGAACACAGGCACAGGATAAAAAAGGTATAACCTAATATTTGAACTTTCTGACTGTGGAGAAAGCTAGTGTATTCAGAGTTTTGCTTGGCTTCTCCCGAGATCTGTAGCTAGGATGCTGAGTCCCTGCAGCTGGGGCTCCCGGCAATGTTCTGGTGCTGGGACCGGAGCAAAGCTGAACAGTTCCAGAAAAAGCAGTCACAGCCCGGAGAAAAACTTCTTGCCTCAGCTAACAAAAAGAAGCTAGCTACAAGCAAAGAATTTAAGTCCCTCTCTCTGCTACAGAGTACAGAGCAGAGCTGAGAAAAAAAAAAAGCAGGAGTATCTGTATTTGAGCACAGACGGCTGAAACGATTACCCCGGCTACCCCCACTCCCAGACCAAGCTTAAAGTTACAGGACCCATTTCTGGGCATAAAGCAGACAGAAGGACATAGAAGATATTTAATGGCACAATTACTCTCATGGAAAACCCACCGATAAATAAATATTAACCAATACTTACAAAGCAATCACAGTTGGACAGAAAGCAATTCTTTCTCTAGTATAACTGTAGCCAACCTTCATTTTCTTAAAGATCACAGAAAAATATAGATTGTGGAAGGAGCCATCATAATATGAACTCTCTCAGTTCTACTGCAAGTTTAAATGCTGCATGAATGACATGTCACGGCTCTGCCACAAAGGATTTAAACATTGTTTTATATTACAGGACTCAAAGCAAATAGGATTTCTGTAACTGAATTAATTTAGCAGTGATTAATGGTTCATTTGATCAAACAAAAAAGTTTTCTGTTTGCTAGGAAAAGGGCATATGAAGGACAGAAAAAGACGTTTTACGGGGTTCCATTCAGCTTGCAAAATACTCGGCACGTTATTAAAAATACCCATCTGATGATGATCTTCAATTAACTTTTCTTTCAAATTTGGTGTTCTGCCTTTCTCTATAGATAGTAGAGAATTTTTTTGCATTGGTGGAAGGGATTACTGACATAAAAGGCTTTGCAAATGAAAGCAAAAAACACACACCACATACCATGCCGTTGCATTTTATTTTCCACTCACTAAATCAATTATTTTAATAGCTGTTCTGTATCTAAATGACTGCATTAAAATATTGGCATGTAGAGATTAAAAAAATAAAATCATGTTTTTCCCAAAGCAGTTAATAATTTTAGCTAAATGTTATTCAGGACAAATATGATCACCGTCTGCTACCAAACTGTAATTTAATAAACGTAATATATTCATTTTAAAGAGATTTGGCACCATTGTACAGTTAGAATTCTGTCATGAAGAGCACACAAACTGCAGTATAAGAATAATTCTTTATATTTCCAAAATGCAACTTGATTCAAAGTAGATATACATGTGTCATTTTGGCCATCATCCAGGAGGTATAATACATCTGGGGTTTTTGTCCTACAGTTTCAAAGACAAGGGTCATATATTCTTCTTGCAATTCCTCTTTATTTCAATGAGTGGTAAAGCTATAGATATTATACCTCACCAAAGAAAGTGCATAGAATTCACAGCTGGTTTCAAGAAATTGTCAGTATCTGATCTAGCATAAGCCAGCTAGTCTTGGGAGATGTGAAATGTATCAAGTACTTCACCAGAGAGTTCACAGGGATACATATTTAACACAGCTTTCTCAAACATTGCTTCAAATATCTGTATGTTTCACTTAAATATTTTTATATAGGGAGCCACACAGTAAAATTTAACAAACAATAATGAAATCATGATACACAAACCACAAAGTGGTTTTGCATGTCAAGATTTCTACAAGGAGCAAAATATATAGAAAGGAAAAATGAAAATAAATAACATTCTCATTCTTTTCTCCTTCCAATCAAACTATATCAATCTCTAAATCAATCAAAGAGAAAGACAGATATTCTTGATTTGGGAAAGCATCCATCTGAAAGATATTTTAAGGCATAGTATGAAATAAAGAAAATTTTGATCCCACATCAAATAGAAACAATTACTAAAAACACGTTTGATTAAATGAATAGATTTTTTGAGGTACAGAAGATATATGAATTTTTTGTCACATACAGTAGAGTAGATTAATGAGAAGATTCGGAAAGCTAATGCAACAGACATAGCTACTTGCACTCTGTCTCTGCAGTTTTTTATTATTTAACGACAAGAAATCTTTCAAGGATATGTTATTTTACAGGAAATTGTAAGGATGAAGTAATTTATTTTATATATATTGAAACAATGAATGCAACTTAAATTTTTAAAAGCACAGTTTTGTTAAATACTTGGGCAGATTTAGAATGTTATTAGGGTTATTAGGAAAGGGTATCTTCTTTAATTAAACCTTGCATATGTACTTGTTTAATAATTGTTTCAAAAGAATATGGATGACATTTTCTAATTTCAAGAAACCCATTGAATTTCAGGTTATATGACTAGCCATTAAGAGATTTGATTGTGACTGATCTTTTATTATCCACACAGACAAAAGTAGTGAATGATGAAGACCAAAACACCTAAATCAAATATTGTCATTGTGAAAACTTATTTAGATATTATTTCATCTTTTCCTTGAGAACAGCTGAAGATAATTTTTGTGGAAGGCAGAGAAGGGTTGTTTCTGTTGTGTTTTCTGTATTCTGTATCAAGAATTTCTATCAGGCCTTAAAATGTGGGTTTATCACATGCTGAAACCTCCTAGGTTGTTAGCATTTTCTGTCATATTGAATGTTTAATGATCACTTTCATAGTTTGGAAAAGAAATCAGCAATCATTTTAACATTCATATGGTGAAAGTATATAAAATGGAAAATTTATAAAGGAATATAATGTTTGGCAAGAGGCAGCTGGTGAGGTCAAATGCTTGCATCTACTGTGTATAACTGAGCCTAAATTTGCAAGCTCAAGCTTATTTCCATGACAAATACATAAAATATACTGATCAGATAGCCTCTAATTGCCATTTGACTTTTACCCTCTAGAATTAACTCTATACTGTCTAAAATGGAATGAATGACAAAATATCATTAGGCTATATTAATGATAGTGTGTCTCACCACAGGAATGTGTCTCAAAACACCCATTTCAGAAAAAAAGAAATGGGAGTTCAGTAATATTTTTATGCACTACCCATATTAGTAACAGTACTTTAGTGCGTTACTTAAACAAGTTTACATTTTAGAGTGCCCATTCTCAGACACTCTCATGTCTGTGGCTGATTTTTTAGGCTTCGTCTTAATTGCATGTTTAGTACATGTCACCCTTTTGTGTGTGTCACAGTGAGGCAGCTCTTTCCCTTTGCCATGGACACTGCATAGTTTTAAATAGAGCATTAATTTATAGTGATCCAACAACGGGAATAACTGAGGGAACAATAGACTAATGATTTAGTAACAGTCTGTCAAAATTATTAGATCAGACTGCAGGAAGAACAATTTATTATTATTACTCCCCTGTAAGGGAGTAAAAACAATTTCCCTGAAACTTTCAATATGCTTGTTCAAGTTAATTAGTGCCCTTGTATTTAGTGTAAATATAAATCATAATCCTTGCTCAAACATATCATCATTTTTCTGGCTTGTCTCCTTAATGCTAACTTTAGTGTTTCTTGCCTTAGAGAAGATTGCAGTTAAATTCTACCAATTACCAGAAGACTAAACACTTCATGAATGGAAATATTCCAGCAATAGGAAAGAATTATCTGCGGATAATGCTATTTCTTTTTGTTACTAACTCATGTCACGATTACTTATAGCACGTTATTGTAACAGGTATCAAAGTGAGAAAATATTGGCAGAAATAGTCTTGCCTTACCTCTACTTCTATGAATTTCTGACTGTTGAAGAAAATGATCTTTTCTTTCCAGTGCCTAAATTCAAAAATGTTGATAGCATGCGACATATTTATTGCACGGTCCCCTTTGTATGAAGCTATAATTTCAAAAAAAGATGAAGGAATTGCTCTCCTCCCTTCCTACACACATATACATTTCGATAAAAAATGTGATAACAAAAAAGTCTATGCTCTTAATAAAGGGATTACTCTCAGCAATTCTCTGTGAATTTTTAGCAGCATAAACATTATCATTAAAGCTGTTACAAAAGTGGACTGAAATAGAGGAAAAATTTAGACCTGGTACAGTATTTAAGTGGGATTGCAAAATGATTTCATGAACTAATAAGAGAGTAAAGGTACATGTAAAAGATAAAGCTATTCATTTCTGCCACCATATGCTTAAAAAGAGCTTTTTATATAGATTTTTTGTGTTAAGTATTCCGTTTTCTGGCCAAACTAGGGATTCCAGTGAGAATTCAGAAATGTTCATGCAATCTTGGGTTTAATGATTTTTTCCCTCTGAAATTCAGAAATGAAAAAAGGACTCACAATAAAGAAATCATCCTATTTTAATGAATTAACTCTTAAAAGTGTAGTTTTATATGCAGCTTAAATGAAGAATAAAGGAGGAGAACATTCTTCTGAATTCAGGAGAGGTTTTCAGGGAGAAAAAATAGCAGTTTGAACCACATTCAGAAAGTAAGTAGGATTTCTATTTATCATTTTGTTCATAATTTCTGTGAGAAATTGACACTTTGTAAAAATTTTGTTGTTGTTGTTGTCTTGGTTTTTTTTTGTTTGGTTGTTATTGCTGTTGTTTTCCCAATGTCTTGTACCAAATTCCTGAATTCATATATCCAAGAGTGTTAGGTTCTGTCACTTTGCTTGTATTAAGCCCTGTAAGTAGTTCTACATAGTGGTTCTGCTGGGCCAGTTGTCATATTGATATACTTTTGAAAGCTTAATGAGAAAAGAGCTGTAAAGTAAAATACTTCCTCTTATTACACTGTCTTACACATACCCACACCACACTTCCTGCTGCTGGATTTCTGTGTAACTTGTTCACATGGATATACTCCTTTGTCATGGAAACATTAAAATAAAAAGTAACAGGGTGAAACTAAATGCAAGAATAGTTTTAATTATGTCTGGAAAGTTTTTTATTGGTTTCCATGCTGTTACAACAAGAATAAGTTATTTTTCTGGTAGTTCAAAACAATCTCTCAGTATCTTACTCAGAGCATTAGAAGACTATAAAAAGTTGGGATCAGTTGGTAAAGGAGCAAGAGCTCCATGTTTAAGGAAGGGATGTGCTTGGGGCATTGTAAAAAAAGTTGCTGATGGGTAATTAAAAGTCAGAGAGGAAAATGTATTGAGTGAAGAACTCGTTATGGTAACAGGCTGACTTATTTTTTGGGAATTGTCACTTGGCACCCTAGCAACCTATCTGATTATTTTAAATAGTGACAAACTGAGTAAATTAAATGTTATTTTTAGCTAATACCATATGTTCAAAAGAGACATACAGCTGATGATTTCCATCATCACAAGTTCAACAAAACCATGCTTATTTCCAGCAGGAAGCCCACAGCTTGGTGAAGCACCATAAGAACTAAGACACTAACACAGATCATCTGGTTTAACTGGAAATTAGTCACATTTCACCTTGTCTTTGAAATACTCTGAAACAGACCAAAACAGAAGACACCTAGAGAAGCTGTAGGTGTAAATATCTTGATTCAATCATGCTGTTTGATGTTGTCCCACTACCAGGAAGGCCCCCAGTATCTCAGCAATGCAAGTGTAGCAACTGAAACTAGAACAAACATGCAGGTAGAACAGAGGTAGCAACACACCTGTGGTTAAAAAGCATCAAAAGCTGCCATGCATAATGGGGGGATGTTCTATTTTTCTACTTTTTGCAAAAAATTATGAATGATGAAATGCACTGATTTTAGCTGGTGTTTCAAATGGGTCCAAGATGACAGCCCTTTGTATTAGCATAACTTTTAAAACTTAGAAGAATTAAGAAACCTGCAAGGAACCCTACTGTAGCACAGTTTGTTATTACTAAAGGTTTTCCAAAAGGTAATAAAAGTTGTTGTCAAAGTTAAGCTGCATACAATATTCTATTAATCAGTATCTAACCCTAGGTCCATTTTTGCTCTAAGGATGCTCCATCTTCAAGGAGCTTAGCAAAGAGCTTTTCCACAGGATTCTTTTTCACAAGCTGCTTTGCAAAGACTTTTGAAAAGGGGAATATGAAAAACAGGGGCGTATTGTATATTGTTGATTATTTATACTGAAAAGAGTTATATAATTAAGAGCATTATAATCTCTTTGCTATCCCTTACTATCCCTAAATAGGAACATTGGAAAAACACACAATGCTTAATGAACTGTAATAAAAGCTTGTATTCAGGTATTATTATGTAGCCTTTAGAATAAATTGTGAATATTTCTTCCCTAATCATTAAAATGTAATATGCTTTATGAAAGACCTAAAGATAGGATTTTTGTTCTATGCAACAGAAACCTTGATTATATTAAAAGGTTAATCAAAAACAACATCAATATAAATTGCAATTAATAAGAATAAGGATTACTAAATATTTATATTTGCTCAAGCTGATTTATTTCTAAAAGCAGCGAGTACTAGAAAAAAAAAGCTTTTTAAAAGCCTTATATGTGGAGGCCCATGAGCCTATTGCAGGGAGGCTAACAGTGATGCAGTGGAGAAATACACTGTAGGTTCTGGGCATTCCCCACAAGTTAGGGTGAGGATGAAGGCTCCCCCCATGGTGCCCTGCATTATGTTAATTCATCCCAGTTCTGTCTTCCCCATTGGCCCGTTGGCCTTCTCTATCCTTTTTACCCTTAAATGTTTATGTTTTAGTTAGTTCTCCCTTCTTTGTTATCCCATTGGCCTTTATAACCCTGCCTATCCACTCTGGCATTCCCTGTTGGTCTATTCACTGTGTACCGCCCCTGACCCTCAGATCATTGGATCCCTGATGCTCTTCCTCTCCCCCTCTTTCCCTGTAATTATACTCTGGACCCTCCTTTGTCTTGGTCTTCTGCCCCCTGGACTCCTTTGTCGTGTAGCCATAAAAAACCCTTGTCAGAACTCTACACTGACAACCCTCCTGCATCTCATCTGTTAGCTATCCGTGGCATGCCAGAGTGCAAGTTGAGTGTGTGCTGCGTTCCTGTCCACACACTCTTTACCCAGAGATGCTTGTGGGAAGGTAGCAGCACCTACCACCCTGCCTTGCCACTACACTTATGAGTGAATATTCAGAAATATCTAAAATTGTTATGAGAATATAATTTTGTTTATGATCACAAAACTTCAAACAATAGACATGATATCACTAATAAAAGTCCTTTATGAGTAGCTTAATAAAATCTATGCATTGCTTGTAACTGTGTCTTGAAAAATAGCCTTGAATAAAAATTCATACAGATATTCTAACTCTCTCCAATTGATGTTCTTCCTCATTCTGCTGTTTGTTAATTTTTGTATAACTCTGGTAAAAGTGAGAATATCTGACAGAAATTAAAGCTGCCTAATTCTACTTGGAAATAAAGGACTGAAAAAATGACACTTTCAGTTTCATAAATCTCTGAATATTTTTAGACAACAATTTTAATTTTTATATTATCATTTTAAACTACAGAACTTCCTTTAAAATTTTAGAACAAGACTGCAAAACCATCTACAACATATATATTTTACAGTTTTGATGAAGTACTGGGAAAGGGGTTTTTTTAGTATTTATAGTCACCCCTATAATCCTGCTCTAAAAATAATAAAATTTAGACAACTTAGACAATACAAGTTTGTTTTGCTCATCTGATAGATTTTTTAAAAGGTCAAATTTTTGCCAGTTGCACTAAATATCTAACGAGGTCACTCTTTTGTAGACTCATCTATAGCATTTCAAATTGCTCTGATTGAAATACTTCAGATCTCTTACTTCTGAGTGATAGAAGCCTCAAATTTAGTACAATATTTTTTTGTGAAGGGACTGGACTACTTAACGTGATTTTAAAGGAAGGCCTAGCATACCATAAAGTAGTCTCTTCTGTAGGGGCCAAGTTTTATAGGGAAACCTCTGAGTCCCATAGATTTGTCTCTCCATACCAGCCAAGGACCTGCCCTGGACCAGGACACCTGAAAGCAGTTAAATCATGTTTTTTCAGACTGATTTCTAAAGCAAAGGTAAGTCCAGTCTAGCCACTTTGAAAGGATTCCAGGAAGGACCAGAAATAATTTCAGAAGAAATTTCAAAGCATAGCGATAAATAGATTTAGGGATAGAAGTCCAATGTGTTGCAGATCCTGACTTTCCCCAATCTACAAAGTGTCTATCATTGTCTTTCCTTTCCATCCACTGTGAGAATCCCTTATACTTGTGTAGAATCAAAAGCAATTTTGTGGACATACAAGGAAAGGTAGGGGGAAGGCATATGGAAACAGGGCAGGGATGGGGGGAGGGAGACACCTTTTGGATCTGCCTAATGGCCAAAGAAAATAAACAAACATAATTGAACCAAAGCAATGAACTGTAGTTAGCTAGATGAAGACAAAGAGTTCAGGAGCAGAAGTATTGATGGCATAAATATCCCAAACTTGTAACAATTTGTTTGTAAAGACAGAAAATTACATGAAAAGGAATTGATGAGATATCCATGACTCAGTGAAAATTGTTTGAAAAATTTCAAAATCTCTTTATCTACTAAAACATTTCTTTTCCTACAAGAAGTCTTCCAAACAAACCTGTTTGATGAATTATATAACACCATTATAGATGCAGTACAAAATGCAGTGCTGAAGAAAACAAATAATAGAAAAACAAAAAGCCTTGCCCAACTGACAAATTCAGAATAAAACTTAAATAAGGAGGAAAACAAAATGACACAAAAGTAATAAGAATAAAACAAACAAAACAAAACAAAAAAAAAAAAGGAAAAAAAATAAAAGCTCCAAAATTCTATGTTTAGGAAGTGTAATTAAAATAAAGGCTGCTTTAAAACTCAAAATACTTATGTAAAATGGTTTCCCTTATATGGAAATATTAACAAACTTAATTAATTCCACAGTTCCAGATAAACTATTTGCTTAAAAGAAAAACTTATTAAGTTTAAAATTTACTGTGACAGTTTGGAATATAAACAGACTACTACATAACTCTCTACTTTAGTAAACAATAATATATATATTGCAGAATTCTGCAATTTTAGCAGTACTCTAAAACCTGTGTGATTCTCTAAGGTAGAACTTTTGCTTTTTTACTTTAATTTAAATAATTTTAGACACTTATGTTCAATTTTTTTTCCTTTGAGACCCTGTGCATCAAGACCAAGCTACCCAAACCACATGAACAACCTGTGCTGGTTCCATCCTTACAATGAAATGGAACTTCATGACATTCAAATGGAAACCCTTGCATTACAGTTTGTCCCCATTGCTCCTAGATCTGCTATGGGACGCTACTGAAAATGGGGTTGTATTGAGACTGTTTCTCTCAAACTTTCAAAGTTATTGTTGCCTTCCATGGGGGGAGCTGTAAAGATCTCGATTAAACCAGACGGTCTACAAAGAAATTAAGTCAAATGAGACAACATTGTATCTGAGAGACATTTATTAGTTCTGGGAAAAAAAGTTACCGTACTAAAGAGGTCTGGAAAAGACAGAAAGCTATGAGGAGGCGAGAGACAGAGGGGAGGCAGAGAGAAAAAGCGGGCAATACCACCCGAAGTCAGGAAGTGCCATCGACGTCCGAATGTCGGGGAGTGTGTGCACGCTGCCTGCTGGGGAGCCTGCGCAGCTCTCGGAGAGGGCGCGGCTCCCCCGGCACAGCTCCTGCGGCCACGGGCAGCCGGGCACGAGGTGAGGGAGGGAGGGGGCGCTCGGGCGGGAGGTCCGGAACTCTGGACAGGATTGTGGTGGGGATCGTGGTGGTGGGCTGGACCGGTGAAGCAGGGTTAGAGGCAGGCAGGAACTCAGGAGTGAAGCAGGCAGGGCGTCGGTCTGGAACACAGGGAGGCGGGACAAGCGGCGGCTGGGACTGGCGAGGGGTAGGGCAGAACACAGGCTAGACACAAGGCTCGGAGGTCAGCCAGTGTCCGGCCAAATGCCCAGCGAGAGGGAGGGCGAGTACTTGCGGGAGAGTAAGGGCCAGCAAGGGCGAAAGAGACAAAAGGCAGGCTCGAGCCAGTGTTGCAGTGAGTTATTCTAATATTCAAATAAGAATAGCAAAATTATGTATTAGATGTAGTTATGCTAAGGATTGTAACCCAAGTAGGCCCTTGGCACAATATATGTGAACTAAAAACCAGTGTTGCAAGAAATCAGTAGAGCATGATTATCTAAAGAATATGCAGTAGAGGAAGAAATTGTCATCTACATGATGTATGTCCCTAAGGAATGTTCTGTTAGAGATACAATGTAACCGTTAGTCAAGGGAAAGCTTAGAGAAGTATAAAAATCTTGTAAGTTTGTTGGGAAGCTGGGACTCTGATTTTGGGACGCTAGTCCGCAGAGACCCCAGGGCCCTTAATAAAGCACCGCATAAAACAACTTTGTTGTTTTGTGTTTTACTCTCTTTGGATACGGGCAGACGAAAAAATAGGCTAGAGCCAGAGTAAGACACAGACCTCAAGCCTGGGCAAAAAGACAAGACCAAATGCCCCGACACAGAAAGCCCTGAGTCAAAAAAGCCCCAGAGCTTGTGACTGAGTTATTTTTTTGCCCCCTGTCTCCTCCCATGATCTGCCTGCTGACAGGAGATCACTAGCACAGTGTTCCAATGTTCCACTGCAGTCCATTGGTGGAGACCTTTTTCCATCTCTTGGAGAACACCTCTGGAAGGTGCAGTGTCCCTGGTGGCCTGGTGCCTGCTTGTCTCATGTGAGACATGAAATGGTTGCTGGGCAAAATATCCCCAGAGACAAGGCTTTCTCCCATCTTCTCCTGCAAGCTGACTCCTGCAAGTGGCACATGTGCAACCCCTCCCCCACATGCCTCTGACAATGTGTTGAAACAGAAATCAAGATTAAATTGGCACCTCACAGTTATATAAACAATAAGATGCTTAGAAAAATCCATCACCTCCTATGCTTATCCATACTTAGAGTTCCTAAATCGATTACAGAAGCTAGTCCCTCAGAGCAAAAAAGTCCTTAGGTCAATGAAACATAAAATTGTTTAGAAATTATTCTCATAAAACCCCAAGGAATTTAGGAAGACTAGAAAGTTTAAGACTTCCTGATGTAAAAAAGACCAGAGGTCAGTTAGCACAGTAAGATGACTTACATAGAAATATACCCAACTTAGAACAAATTGCTGTTTATTTATGTCGTGGTTTAAGAGGAAATTAAGTTTTTTGTGATGGTGTGGGCAAGCCAATTGGTGTTCAGATTTAATATTGGCACCTGGTTTGTCCACTGAGGGCATGGATACGCCTCTGAGAACACAGGGGTTAAAAGCTGTGAACTCCCAGGGGAACTTCCTCTTTGAGTCCCGCTTGGGACTGAGCAGACCCTCAACCCTCCCTGCCCGGCCAAGCTGGGCGGGGGGGGAGGGGAGCCATGTGGCCGGGGAGAGAGGTAGGCCAGGCCTGGGCCCAAGGGTGGAGGAGAACATTGCAAGGGCTTCGGGCAGCCATCCTCCATTCCCCCCCCGCCCCCCCCCCCCCCCCCGGAGAGAGGGAGAGAGAGACAGAGCCGGCACCTGTGATAGCGCGGCCGGTGTGAAGGAGAAGGGGGGGGTGCCCAGCAGGGCAGCCAGGCGTGGGAGTTCATGAAGCAAACCGGCAGAGCCTGGGACTTTTAACCCTTCTGGGGAGGATGGAAACCTTGCAAATGCTGATTCCTCCTGAAGTTGATGAGATTGAGAGGATGTTGAGAAGAATCCTAGGTGGGAGGAGATGATGGAGTGGCCTTTGGCTGGACTTTTCTTGTATAGCCACAGCAGAACCCCTTGAGTTCCTGTGACACAGAGACTGCATTCTAGGGGGAGGCAATGGCTCAGAGCCAGGAGAGTGCGGTGATGTGAAAGTGTGTGAACAGAGACGATGGGTGAGGAGGGTGGTGGTGGTGCCCTCCGTCTTCGAAGAAGAGGAAGAGGAAGATGATCTCTGTTCAAGAGACCCCTCAGCCCCAGGGGGTGAAATTTGGGAGGGACAGGTGTCCCAAAGGAGAGGGATTGTGCTCTTTTTGGAACTGGACAAAGTATCCTTAAAGGGAAAAACCCTAGAAGCAGCTCTGGTCCATGTGCAGTGGTGAGAGCACTGGACATGGAAGGAAGAGGTCACGATGGCAAAATGTTCTCTGGGCGGTGCCACACGTGACATGGAAACACGAGAAGTTTCGACTGTTTCCTGGGGAAGTCTGTGGTGCAAGAGGGACTTCTCTCTTCTCGAAGAATTGAGAACTGATTATCTAAAGGGTGGATTTGGTGGTAATGGAATTGGAAATCTAGGTGGGGGGAGGAGGAAGAAATTTGGAAGGTTTTCATCTTGGGTTCTATGTGTTTTGTGTGTTTTTCTTAGTGTTTTCCTTTGTAGTTTTAGGTTAATAAAGTTTTTTTTCTTTAAACCTCAAGTTGGAGCCTGCTCTGCTCTGTCTCTGATCACATCTCACAGTGGGTACCAGGGAAGGTGGTGATCTCGTGGGGGCACTGGCATTGCGCCAGGCTCAAACGATGACAATTTAAAAGGAAAACACTTCCTGTGGTACAAGAATGAAGTGTTAGTTACCTAGTAGCTAGCCCCTCTCATAGCCTGAGGCCAGTTTCAGGATTCAGATTTTGTGAATCTGGAATCCAGTTTATCTGGATAACTGTTTCACATGTGAATGAGATATCAAGACTTATTTTGGAAGATATCAAGTGAATAAACATACCTAAAAAGCCAAAAAAATTAAATTGGAGACATTTAATTCAGATGGATTAAACAGTTAGGTTGTGACTGGTGACTTCACATTGCCCACTTCTGGAGGTTAAAAAGGAGATGTCAGGCCCTGAGAACTGTTCCGACTGCCTACATCAAGGCATGTGTCAGATTTAAAATGCAAGTGTTGGACCTTGGTCACCTTGGCACATGCCCATTACAGACCCATAGCTGTTTAATTCACTACTAAGAAACAAAATTCAATCTAAATCTCTGACTACCTTGTTTACCTAAAGTTACCTAATAAATACAGATAATGCAGAGTTCAGGTCAGAGCATGTATGAAACACAAACAAAATCATTTTATAGTAACAAAGTCATCATGTCACATGTAAGAATTTGATTTCTAAGTTCATTTGAACATGAAGTAAGCCCAATCAATTTCCAGGTGCAGAGACATCCTCTAGGGTGCAAAATAAGTAGATCACTCTCCGAGTTTTTGTTTGAAACTGAGCCATGTCACAAAAAGATAGGTGTAACCCTAGTGCTAAAAGAGAACAAGCTAGAGTGAGAGCTAGGGATGGCAAATAAGTCCCCACTCATCCACTCACTAAATCACTCAATCTGACTCAGCATAATAAGAAGGGCAAATGTTGGAGAACTTGTGAATCAAGGGACTGCTTAATAAATAAAAGGGGAAAAAACCCCAAACACTCAAGTGATGCAAGAACACTCACCACCAGCACACTGATGCCCAATCAGCCCCCAGGCAACAGTTATTTAGCAAAAACTTCCACTCCAGTTCCACTGCTGAGCAAGACCTGACATATAGAATATCACTTTGGTTAACTTGGGTCAGCTGTCCTGGTTGTGCAGTCTCCCAGGCTCTTGCTCACACCCAGCCTACTTACTAGTGGAGTAAGAAACAGAGGTGGTGTCCAAATGCTGTTTAGCAGTAGCTAAAACATTAGTGTATTACCAACATTGTTTTGGTGAAAGATCCGAAACAGAACACACTGCAGGCTGTTATGAAGAAAATTTTCTACATCCCAACCAGATCCAGTACACCCATTCTCAATTAATAACTGTCTATAAACTTCTTGGAGACCTCAGTCAAGGCCTACAGTTATGCTTCTGGTATTATTCATCACCATCTATAATACATAGGCTGAGAGCATAGGTGACATGCGTGCTGTTCTACAAAGATATTCCTATGGACAGGCTTTTGACTCAGGAACTGCTCTATAAACTTCTGAAAGTGTGGGAAATAAGAATAAGGATCCTTTCTTTGCACTTTTGTTCACTGAAAAGCACTCTGGGAAGGATTCATCTGCAGGCCGGAGAGTCAGTTGATAGCAACCTTGTGTGTGAGGCAGTGATTCGCTGGGGAGACGCACGGGCATTATATGAACAGAGAGCTGATTGGATAAAGGGAGGTGTGAATAATGACAGTGCTGGGGCAAACAGCCAATGACTGCTTGTTTCAGTTAAGTTTAGAGTATAAAAGGACTCGGTTTGTTACAATAAATGATCATCTTTAGAGCAGCAAGGAAGTTCATGTGTCTTTCATCCCCATTGCTACAAAAATATTTCTTAGTGTTAGAGCTTTGATGAAAAAAAAAACACAACAACAACAAAACCCCAAACAAACAAAGCAAAAATGAACAAATAGGGTTCTGAAATATAATGAGTGCTTATATAGGTGTTTGTATGACAGGATTAAAATTAGGGATCTGAATACCAGTCATCCCATGCAGTGCTCTGGTGCATTCTGATGGCACATGCTATTGCTTACTTGATAAAGTATGTGTCTAGCAAGGAAAAAAAGCCCAATTCAAAAGTCTCATATTTACTTATGAATGTTGATTAAGGACTTCCTAACCTTTTCTTCAGTCAGAGCAAAGCAGTAGAATTCTACATAGTATTTCTAATGGTGCCCCTGTGTTGCAGACAACAAGCATAGAGTGTATCTCAGTGTAGGCTCAAGTCGTGCCCATTTTGAAGCAAATTTCCAGAAATGTTGGAGATGCGAAATGAAAAGCTGAGCTGAAATTTTTTGTCTAGGTTAGCAATTCACTTTCCCAAGGAAAAGATATTGATTTGCTTACTGCAAGTCAGCATTTTTTTAAAGCAACATTTTAAAAAAATGTATTTGAACATCTTTGCACATTAAAAGAAATATGCATACAAAGCAAACTTTTCTGGTTTATCCTACTTAAGAAAGTGTAGGTCCCTTCCAACTCCGGAATTCTATAAATTATTTTGGTAATCTTCTACTAAAGAAAAGTAACCATCTCATTGATTTTCTGGTGCAAAGCATACAAAGTCTAACAGAATAAATTTGTTTTTACTTTAAGTTTACAACTTTCAAAAATAATTAATTCTTCTGGTGTTTGTCAGGCCTCTATATGGAAAGAAGACATGCTGGTACAGAAAGAAGACATGATGTCTCTGATTTCTAGAAAATCAGTGCAGCAGCAGGATATTTCTTTTCATAGTGCCAAAATGATGATGGGAATAGAACAGTCTGATGGTAGTACAGCTTCTTGTAATAAACCTTGCTCATTCTTCAGTATCTGTTAATTTTAATTTGCTACTTACTATAATGTGGCATCTCCCTAAAAAAAGAAAAAGAAGGCAAATGACATCAAAAAGCACTTCAACTAAACTCTTTTGGAAAATTGCTGCAATTGCAATGGCCACATGAGAACTAACATTTATGCAGGAGACTGCTGGACTGATCTCTGTCATATGCACCTCAGAGTCACAAGTAATTTCTGTTGGCCATTCTTTTTACCTTCTTAACAGAATCCGGAACTGGAATAATAGTCTCATTCCATGTTCCTCCTTAAAAAAAAAAATTGCGTAAGTTGACAGTGGAGATACAACTGACACCAAAGAAGGCTTCAAGCATCAGCACTTTATTGTTCTTCAGTACAACTTTTTATACCCTTCATCTTACATGCGTTACACCTCTTTGCCCTCTCTACCCTTTTGTGATTGGTCAGCACACCTCAGCACTCCATGTCTCATTGCCTTCAATACTGTTCACCTGTCCTACACAGTTGTAGCCCATTAGGGATGAGGGTTGGCCTCACTCCCAATTATCATAAACTGTGTGCCTACATAATTCTTATACAGGCTACCCACCTCTCCACCAAAAGAATTCCAGAACCACACAAAAGAGCAAAATCCATTATTACCAAGATTATACAGCAGCTCCATGATGGGAAAAAAAGTCTAGAAAGCCCATACCTTACCGGTTAAACAGAGAAAAAAATGGAAATAAATGAGGATATTTAACATTTTCTTCAGCATCAGAATTTACTTAATATTTGTTTATTAGAAAAGTTTTGAGTATGTACTAGATGCTTCTCTGAAATATTCAGTGTTTTGAAAGCCACCACTAGGTACCGTGTATGATAGTGCATTCTTCCCAGCTTCTTTTAGAGCAAAATCTATTCAAAACCACTCAAGTTTTATTTATCTCACTGAACAACAAGACTAGTGACTTTCTAAAGATCTTGCAAACTTTAATACATCCTTGTGTTCCTCTAGTCTGTACTGTATTTTCAAGTAGTGATGAGATCATTAGTTTTGTTGCTTTTATTATCCCTACAATAGTATAAACAATAATTTTGGTGAAAGTTTTGGGGAAAGATTCTACTGTCTTATTCTCACCTCATATACAGGATTTGAAACAAAACGCATTCCATGAGACATAGTTGTTAAGAGAGACACAGGGCTATCAAACAAATCTTTAACTTGGCTTTTCAGAGGAACAGAGCACCTGTGATATTTTTTGATCTAATGCCAGACTGTGTTAATACCCATCAATACATTCAGATGAGATGTGCAAGAATGCTACTTTGTTTTCTTGGCTGAGAATATTATTTTCTACAACCCTTCTTACCATACAGATTTTTTGAATCAACCGCAAGAAAAAAAAAAAAGGTAATTCTCTACAACAGTGTCATTTGACCCAAGGGGCAAAAAGCCACAGCAAAATAGGTTGGTCAAAATTTTATTTTTCAAGAGGTATTACTCTGTTCTTAATGTCAAGTGTAATGACTCTAAATACCTATATGGATACTTTCATGAGGAGAGGAAGAATTTTCTGTTTCACTTTCTTCTGACTTCAACAAGCATTTTAGAATACCTGGATTTTTAATATCTCCCCATTCATTTAATCCACAAGCTGGTAAACATAGGCACTTGACACAATTCTAATGAGCCTGTATGTGGTTTTAGACATACAGATCATAAACATGAGTGTGTGTGTGTGTGTGTAGAGAGGAATTCCAAAAAGGCAGAAACTGAGAGAATAGTTCATGTTAGAAATCTTTTCTGTAAATATTTTAAACAATTCTTAAAAGATAAAAGCTACTATAATGTTGTGAAGAATAGTTATCTGCCCTTGAGGCATTTTGTATACCTCCACAAGGAGGCATAAAGTCTCATTAACTCATGACCACAATGCTCTTAAATGGTGTCCTAGGGTGACATTATGATGCTTGTATCCCCCAGTTATTTAAATAAATAGAATAAACTCCTTTCTGAAGATAATTCTCTGTTCTTTCACAAATTTTGTAAAGAATCCAAAGGAATCTTGGACCATACACTCAAATATTAAAATAATAAAAGACAATATCCCTTCTTTCTAATTTGTGATTGTAAAACAGTGAAGTATTGCTAGTAAGATTTTGGTTAGAACATATCAAAGATTTATAGGGATGTTTGTTGTGGAGATTTCCTGTTCTGAGGAGGCTGTAATCTGATCTTAAGACTCCTCCCATGGGACACCTGATAAAACCCCAGTCCCAGGTCTGCTTCCCCTCTCTCCTCTCTCTGCTCTCAGCTATCTGTGTTTTGCTCGGGCTCCTAAGTCTCTGCCTCCTTCCCCCCACCCCCCTTCTCCCCTTCCCCCAGCACGTGGTTGGGGGGGTGAAACCAAATGGACTCTCATGTTAAACAAGGAGCATCTGTTTTCCCTGCCATTGGCTGTTGCCTCCCTGGACAGATCATCACTGTAGCTACATGCTGCTACAGTTTATCTTTCCAATACTCTCTTCCCCTCTTAATGTCATAATATGTCACAATGCCATCATAGTCTCTCTCCGTAATCTCTCTGAAAATAAAACATCAACTTTTCAGGTCATATCAATAATATACATCCATTTTCAGACCAGCTTGAGCAAAAGAATACAGGTGCCTCGCTGCTGCGTCGAGTGCACTTTACTCCCCTGAGAACGGGGGGGAGGCGGCGCCGGCTAGCTGGGAGCACAGCAGCAGCTAGCAGCGGGGGGCACTACCCTGATGCGCTGGGGCGTCTGGGCAGTGCCTTTGACAGGGCAGCAATATCGAGAGGAGCGGCAAAAGCGGAGAAGCTTGAGAGAAAAGAGGGTCTTAACTCTCCTGGTGCAATCCAGAACTTTATTGTCTCCAGGGGATCCAGGCAGGAAAAGGCGGGGAACAATGGGCAACAGCAGTATATAAAGGGGGTGGAACATAGGTACAAGAACCAATGGGGGAAACCGAGGAGGGGAATCGGACATAACTGACACAGACGAGAACCAATGATACAAGAGCTAGGGAGGGGCCTCGGAGCACTTGCCCAATCACTCTGTGAGGAAGGGAGAAGTTTCTGGAGAAATGGCAGGGCCCCGGGAGATGGACAGGGCCTGGGAGGAGGGGAAAAGCAACAAGAGGGATGGTAACTGTGGAAACGGGGGTGGAGACAAGGGCTTGGCAGTGTGCCCTGACTAGGAGGGAACCATTTCAGGGAGAGGGGGAAACCAGGACTGAACCATCAAAATAGGTTTAGGATTACAACTGGGGGGAACATTACAAAATGGGGAGAACAATACAAACAGGGAAGATAACACAACTGGAAATTGGATGCGCACCACAACATACAGGTATAAACTACAGTGTAGTAGGCAAAGGCTTATGTTGTCAAGGGCATGATAGGATGTGCTCCAGCTGAAAGTTAACATTAAAGGCTAGAATGCTGTGTTCATCTGAGCAGGAGTATAGAAATATACCTGGAAAGAAAACTGAATAAAACAAACATATTAGTAATTATCAGAACAATATTTAGCTCTTCTAAGTCCACTGTATGCACTGATGAGAATGATTATGGACATGTCAGATAGGCCATTTGCCAAAATCCACATTCTGAAGCACTGTGATGCTTCTGAACAGAAATGGTCCAAAGATTTACAAACATTAGCTGTGAAAAATGCATATTTGCATATGATTGGATCTTCGCAAATATTAAAATGAATATATATGTAACGTTGGAAAATTATCCTGTATTAGTCTCTTTTAAGTAGTCCTGTATTAATCTCTTTTAAGTAGCATGGTAAATATAGTTTTTAGGCTATAGCATAATATTAAAATAGAAACTATGTCAGGTAAAATACTTTTTGTAACTAGCACATGGAATGGAAAAGATAATCAAGAAATTCTTTGCATTATCCTGTCTGGATGTGGGAGATTGGCATGCGCAAAATATCGCAATGTCACAGGCAGGCAGGGACCCTCCCTCTTGATCGTTACTTTGTATCGTTGACCCCTCCTATAAAAGCCCCTACCCAATGGTTAATAAATGCCTTTTACAATCTACCATATTGGTGAACCCAAGTAACTGGATGTTATGAACAAGAAAAGGGTTACCCATTTTTTTCCCAAAAGTTGTAGAATTACAAGTTTAACCAGTTCGGGAAGAGGAGTGCTTTTGTTAGCTGCTTGTCGAATCACCAGTTAAGTATCAGGTCGTTAGCCATCTATGGTTGAGAATTCACTCTATTGTATCAGCATCACCCTGCTTGTGGCCAGGTGGGAGGATGGCATCCCCCCCCCCAGATGGTAGAGGGGAGGGAACCAGGAGTTGATATGCAGATAAGTTTAGAGCCAAAATACAATGGGGCCAGCCCCTATTCCAAACGCAATTAATAAACCCCTAAACCAGCGAGCCAATATGGAATTCAGAGATCAAAGTGGTCTCTAGACATCGGGGTGAGGTGAGAAGCCAGCAGAGACTCTGAAAACCTTAATGGCCCCTCACCACAACTTAAGAAGATGTTGGTTAGAGCCAGGACCCGAGACTGCCAACTCAAAATTGGGATCCCGGGGGTGTATACTCTTGCCTGATCTCCTGAGGCCCGACCGCCCCCTCCCAGCTCTGCCCCCTGGTGGACAAAGCTGCATTTGCCTCCCCTTCCGAGTCACTCGAGGGAGCTGCTACGGCGAACCCGCGGATCCATCAGGCCTCCCAACCTTGAGCTGATCACTTTTAATAAAGGCATCAAAAAGGAGAGATATCTCCTGCCCTGTTTATTTCACTGGACCGAGTAGCAAAGGGCTTGCTGCGGCGCCGTTCCCGACCCAGGACGCCATGTCTCAAGCAGGAGGCAACAAGTGGTGCCGAAACCTGAGAAGAAAGGAAGGTGCCTGGGGAATGGGGGACGCCTGGGCGAGTGAATGGCGGCCGGGGTGGCAGGTTCGACTCCAGCGGGGGGGGACACCCCCAAGGACCGGCAGGCCAAGGTCATTTTTAAAGTTCTTAGGCGGTCGGGGGTGGACTGCGAGCTGGGAGATTTTGACCTTGTTGTTACGAGGCTCCTGCAAATAGGGGTTCTTGGGCAGCCAGGACATATTTTATGCCCGGAGGTGTGGGACAAATGTACTTGCACCCTAGTTGAGGAAGCAATGTCCTCAGGGTCGGGGCAAAATCTAAAATTATGGGGAAAAGTTATGCGGGCCCTGTAGAAGGTTCGGATGGAGCGGGAAATTTTGGAGGCTGCGCAGGGCAGGCTGCGGGCGGAGCCTCGGCTGGGTACAGGGGCGAACGCACAGACAGGGAATAGTCATGAAGTTGCCGAGAGCGGGAATTTACAGCCACGGGAACGTTCTCCCCAGCTCCCAAGCCCAGGCGCACCGACAGTGGAGGAAAAGCAGTCGTTTTGGGAAGGGCTGTTATAGGAGGCACAGAGTGCAGTCGTTACCGCTGAGGCGTGGAGCGCAGCCAGTAGCTCAGGGACGCGGGGTGCTGCCGTTACCTCAGGGCCTGATGGGCCCCTGGTGGGGCCTCTGCCTTGCGTGCCACAGAATGGCAAACCCTGGAGGGGGGGAGCCCGGGCGCTGCCGGCGGGAGCAGAGAGGGGCTGCAGTAGAGCGCAGGCACGCGTGAACAAGAGAGAAGGGAAAAGCACTGAGGGGTTACTGAGACTGCTCAGAGCGCACGTTTAAAAACTTGCAAGATGCTAGCCTCCTCCAGCAGGAGGCGGACGGAGCCTAAAGGAAGGGAGCGGCCCAGTGCCAAGAAGGAGGGGCGAGGTCAAAGCCTAATGAGAAGGTCCGGGAGCCCAAAAGTCTCCAGCCAGTCGAGTTCCGGACCTGAGTCGTACTCGAGCTGGGATGAGTGGCTCCACAAATGGTCTGTTGCTGCTCATGATGCTGACTCTACTTCCAATTCTGATTCTAATTCTGGCTCTGATGAAGAGGGAGTGAAAGCGCACGGGGGTAGCCATCACAATCCCCCTTCCTGGGTCAAGGGGGAGCTAGAGAAGGAACACAGGCTCCTCTTACTGACTGGAGGAGAATAAAAATCGCATGAGCTGAGTGGGCACCTTCAGCCAAACTCACGTTTCCTGTCCGGGTGGGGGGGCCAGGCGGAAATCAAAGAACTTAAACGCCCGTAAACCCAGAGGATATACAGCAATCATTAAAGCTATTGCAGATAGAGGAATTAATTTGGCAGTGGTCTCCACCCTTATCGACAGCGTTTTCGGAGGGGATGACATGCTCCCATTCGATATTAAACAAATGTGCCGATTAATTTTTGACTGGGCAGGAATGATTGTGTTCAAGCAAGAGTGGGAGGACAACTGTACAAGACAATTGGCCTCGGTGACTGGAGCAGATCATCCACTGCATGGCTCCAGCTTACCGTGCTTGATGAGCACAGACCCGACAATGATTACTCCCCAGGCACAGGCTGAGGGCCTTCAGGCCCACGAGGTTATGGCAACAATCCGAGCTGCCAGAGAGGCCATCCGCTCTGCGTCTCAGGTCATTGCCAGACCAGCACCGTGGTCCACTATAAAGCAAAGTAAGAGTGAGAGCTTTACACAGTTTGTAGACCACCTCCAGGCAGCAATTGATTCCTCCACTTTACCATCGGAGGCAAAGGGCCCCGTGTTAGTGGATTGCTTGCGCCAGTAGTGCAACACTGCTGCAAAGGACATTCTACAGTCGCTACCACCCAGTTCTACTATTGTGGATATGATCAGGCACGTTGTAAAGGAGGAGCACTTAGCCCCAATCCAAGCAGCTGTTTACTCTGCAATAACTAGCATGATGGCATGCCTCAGGTGTGGCCAGGAAGGTCACATCGCGGTGAATTGCCCTCAGTTGGGACACCCACCAACAGCCATTCCCTCATGCCAGACGAATCCTAGGGGGCCATGCTGGGCATGTGGAAAGAGGGGGCACATTGCTAGAGATTGCAAGCATCCGGGAAATGGAAGGGGAAGGGGCCCCTGGGCCACACACAGTCCCCTCCCACCCGGAACATGAAGCAGCCTGGCTGTGCCAACTGCCAATGGAGCACGGAACTCCCACACCCGCTGCCCCTCCTGCAGTCAGCTTCGCAGCTCAGCCAACAGCCCAGCCAAAACCATGTATGCCCTGGGAATACCAGAAACAGCTCCCTGGGGACGAGGCCCCTGGGTGGCCCTGGCCATGAAGGCATGGGAGCAAGACCCATGGGTGGCGTTCGCGGCAAATGTAGGCAGACACCCACTGATAGTGTGGGCAATCTGCCGTCACTACAACAACCCTGAAGGCTCTGCTATCTGCCTTCCTTTCTGGGTCGACATGGGATCGGACGTCACCATCATCCCATACGTACACTGGCCTTCGCAGTGGGAGTTAGAGGAAGCGCACATGGTGGGTGGGGTTGGTGGGCTGACAGGAGCCAGAAAAAGCACCCAACTAATAGCGATAACGCTTTGCACCAAGAGGGGACCGGGGAGAACCATCACCCTTTCTCCATACGTTATGTTAGAATGTCCACCTTTGTTAGGGAGAGATGCCCTAACCTTGCTCGATGTCAAGATGAAAAATTTATTCTAAGGGCCACTGCCGTATACCCACAACTACCTATCAAATTGACATGGAAATCACTGGACCCAGTGTGGGTCGAGCAGTAGCCCTTATCCAAGCCTCAAATGACTGTTCTTCTTGAATTAATTACTCGGGAGCTGCAGAAAAACCACATTGAACCCTCCACGAGCCCGTGGAACACCCCAATCTTTGTCATACCCAAGCGGTCTGGTGAAGGCTTCCATTTCCTGCATGACCTACGAGAAGTGAACAAGAAAATTCAGCCAACGGGCCCTGTGCAAACTTCGCTGTCAATGAATTCAATGATACCAAGAGGACAACCATGTGTGGTACTCAATATCAAGGACTGTTTCTTCTCCATCCCCCTACATGACAAGGACAAGGAGTGATTTGCCTTTTCCGTTACCTTTCCGAACAGCCAGCTGCCCAACTCACGCTTCCAATGGTGAGTTCTTCCTCAGGGAATGGTCAACTCCTCTGCCATATGCCAAATCAGAGTAGGCCGAGCACTGGCACCAGTCCGGCAGAATGATCCCACTGCAACCATCATCCAATACATGGACGACATCCTGATCACCGCATCATTGGCAAGTCAGGTGGACAGGCTGGTGTCTACAGTCTCAGAAACTTTGAAAGCACATGGGTTCGAGATTGCCATGCGTGACCTTTTTAGGGGTAGGAATCTCAGACTCTTGTATAACCCCTCCCCAAATAAAAATCCGCAGAGACATCAGGACGCTCCATGATGTGCAGCAGCTGGTGGGGTCTCTACAGTGGCTCCATAACATCGTCCTGGTCCCTCCTGAGATCATGGACCCCCTGAACAACCTCCTGAAGGGGAAGAGCCCATGGGAGCAGAAGGCACTGACCCCAGAAGCAGCGAGCTCACTCGACTTCACTGAACATCAGATGTCGACAAGCACACTTGCCAGATGGGATGCAAACACACCAGTCAATCTGTACGTCCATGTTACAAAGAGAGGGGGAATAGGAGCGCTAGCCCAAGGCCCAGCTGATAAAGCCCAGCTGATACAATGGGTGGTCTTGGGGAAACCATCACGTGCCTTTTCTCCAGGAATTGAGTGCCTCAGTAGCCTCATTATGAAAGGCAGGAGGCTCGCATTGAGGCATCTGGGCGCAGAACCTACTAAAATATATCTACCATTCCGCAAGCAACTATCCTCACAGTCATTGGAAATGTCAGAGCACCTGGCTATATCCCTCACTAGATTTGGGGGAGAAGTTTGTTATGCATCAAAGCCTCCTTGGACGCAGTTACTTGCGGTGGTAGACCTCGACCTCCCACCAAAGGTAATTGACCGACCACGACCAGGACCAACAGTCTTCACAGACACATCTTCGGTAACCTCCACTGCAGTGGTGGTGTGGCAGTCAGGGGAGCAGTGGCACTGCATTAAAACAACAGATCCCACGCTTTCAGTTCAGCAGCTTGAAGCAGCCGCTGTGGCCCTAGCATGAGGACTGTTTCCAGAGGAACATCTTAACATTGTGACAGACTCCATATTTGTAGCCAGACTCTGTCTAGCCATGGCTGGGCCTGGTGTAGCAGTGTCCGCGGCAGTTATGTTGCTGGAAGAAGCGTTTACTTGCATAAGGACACCGTGTCTGTCATTCATATCAACAGCCACAGTCCGATCAAG